>NW_023638717.1:2500-5000 GCF_015228065.2 Penaeus monodon
TGTTTTGTGGCGGTGTGTGTGTGGGGTTGTTGTTTTGTGTGGTGTGTGTGTGTGTGTGTTTGTGTGTTGGGAGATATGTGTATGTGTGTGGGTGTGTGTATGTATGTATGTACTATAAACACACATATCTCTATCATCATCCAATAAAAAACCACACACCAAAAACAACACACACACACACACACACACACCACACACAACAACACACAAACCCCCAAACTATATATATATAATTATAATATATAATTTAAAAATATTTTTTATACACCACACCCCAGTATATTAATATATAATATATATATATATAATATATATATAATTTTATATATAATGTTATTATATAACACATATATAATACATATATATATATATATAATTATATATATATAATTTCATATATATAATTAAAATATTTTAATATAATATATATACATATAATTATATATATATAAAATTTTATATATATTTTTATAATATATTAATTTATTAAATTTTGTGTGTTTGGGGGTGTGTTTTGGGGGTTTTGTGGATATATTATATAATTATATATATCATTAAACTACTATCTATCAAACATAAAATATATTAATATATTAATTTTATAATTAATTATATTTTTGTATGGTAGAAATGATAAATATCAATCTTTTTAATAATATTTAAATATATATTTTTATATAATTAATAATATTATTAAATATTTATAATAATATATATATATTGCAATATTAATATATAAATATTATATATATAAAATATATAAAATACATACATAATATATATATAATTTTTTATAAAATATATTTTAATATATATATATACATTATATTAAATTTTGTATATTTTTATTTTTATATAGATATTATATTATATATATAATATATATAATTATCGTATTTATCGTACACAAACCCCTATATATGTGTATATGGTGTCTATAGGGAATATATAAAATATAATATAATTATATATATATATATTATATAATAAATATAGATTTAATTTTTTTCTATTATCTCTTTAAAACACACACACACCAACACACCACACACACACACAACCACACCCACACACACACAAACCACACACAAACCAATACACAACCATGCATAAAATTTATAATATATATAAATTATATATATATATTATATATTTTAAAATAATTATTATATATATATATGTATAATATTAAAAATATAATATATAATATATATAATATAATATATAATATTTATTCGTTTTTTCACCAATATAACACACACACCCCCCACACACACACACACACACACACACACAACACACAAAACCCCACACACACCATAAATATATAATATATAATATATATATATATATATGTGTGTGTGTGTTGTGGTTGTGTGGTGTATTTTGTGTGTTTTGTGTGTGGGGGGGGTTTTGGGGTTTGCGTGTGTATCTTTTGTGTGTGTGTGTTGTGGTTGGGGTTTTGGGGGGGTGTTTTTGTGTGGGTGTGTTGTGGTGTGGTTTGTTTGGGGGTTGGTGTTGGGGTGTGTGTGTGGTGTGTGTGTGTTGGGGTATGTTGTATATTTTATGTGTGAAAATACGAATAATATATATATATAATATAATTAAAATATATAATAATTAATATATATATATATATGTGCTGTGTGTGTGTTGTGTGTGGTGTGTGTGGGGGTTTTGTGTGTGTATGTGTGTATACAGATAATTACATAATATATATTATTTTTTAATACATATATAAATAACGCCAAAAAATATGGGATAATAATTTTATAATAATTAATATATATTATATAAATAATATATATATATTATATTTTGAGTGCGTTTTAGGTGTGTGTGTGGTGTGTGGTTTTGTGGGTGTGTGTGTGGGGTGTGCCCCGGGGTTTTTTGTATTTTTGTGTGGTGTGTGTGTGGGGTGTGTGTTTGGGGTGTGTTTTGGGGGTTTTGTGCCCTATAATACGGGTTCGGTGTTGTAATTATTTTTAATATTTTAATATATTTTTATAAAATATATATTATATATATAATTATATATTATATTTTATATATATGTGTGTGTGTGTGTTTATATAATGTATTTCATAAATATAACTTAAAGTATATAAAATATTTTGAATCAATTAACACCATACACACACACACACACACAAAATTTTAATAACAAAATAGATAAACCAAATATAACAAATATATAACAAATAACAAATATATAATTTATATAGATAAATATATAAATATAATAATATATAAGATTATTTTGTAGTATGCATTTCAGTATGTATACATCTATGTCTTATAAAATATGGGGGGTTTTATTTATATAGAAAATAATATATATTTTATTATATATAAATATGATATATATATATATATATAAATACATAATATACAAAAAAAAAATACACGCACACATACAAACAGGGACACACACTCAACACACACACACACACACCACACACACACACACACACAATTATATAAAAAATAAAATATAATA
>NW_023638717.1:7500-12740 GCF_015228065.2 Penaeus monodon
ATATATATATATATACACACACATATATTCATGTATGTATGTATGTATATATATATATATGTAAATAAACACACACACACACACATGTACATATATATATATATATATATATATAATATATATATATATATATATATATAATATATATTATAATATATATGTATATATAAATATATACACATACATATACATACACGTATATACATGCATACATACATACAGAGAGGAAGCGAGAGAGAAAGGCTTTTCTCTCAGAGGCCGTTTGCACACTGATATGGGATTAGGAAGGGAAAGCCACAGTGTTATAACGAGTCACAAACGTCCCTTGAACGCCGCCGGCCGCAGCCTCCCATCTGCTCCAGATATTCGCGCGCGCGCCTCACACACACAACACACACACACACACACACACACACACACACACACACACACACACACAACACACACCACACACACACACACACAACACACACACACACACACACAACACTCACGCAGACACACATTCGAATGATAAGAAATAAACTTGAAGTAACAGTTGATGGAATGTAACTGAAATGGAACATTACACTTCAGCGTACACTTTGAAGGTATTAGAATACTAATCCCAGAGCTAAACCACTAAGTCAGTTTGTCAAAGTAAATTTAGAGGAAAAGTTAAGAAGAAATAAAAATTCACCGAAGTCGGTACGTTTTATTTATTATTTATATTTATTTATTTATTTTTAAAGATAGTCATGTATGTATATAGGTATGATAACCATGAAATAATATGCATACAGACGCACACAACTCCACACACACACACACACACACACACACACACACACACACACACACACACGCGCGCGCGCCCACACACACACACACCCCACACCAACACACACACACACACACACACACACACAACACACGCCAACACACACACACATACACACACCACCACACCCACACCACACCGCACCCACACACACACATCACACATCACACAACACTCTCTCTCTCTCTCTCTCTCTGTCTCTCTCTATCTTTTCTCTTCTCTCTCTATTTCTCCCCTCTCTCTTTCTCTCTCTCCCCTCTCTTTCTCTCTCTCTCATCTCTCTTCTCTCTTCTCTCTCTCTCTCTCTCTCTCTCTCTCTCTCCTCTCCCTCTCTCTCTCTCTCTCTCTCTCTCTCTCTCTCCTCTCTCTCTCTCTCTCTCTCTTTTTCTCTCTCTCTCTCTTTCTCTGTCTATCTGTCTGTCTGTCTGTCTGTCTCTCTCTCTCTCTCTCTCTCTACTCTCTCTCTCTCCTGCCTTCTTCTCCCCTCCACATTCCATCCGAGAATGGTGTGTTTGGGAAAAGAATGACAAGGAATTCTATACACATGAAGAAATTTGAGTAACCGGAAACAGATCAAGAAAACACAGTATATTTTCGCATAAATATTATCCGCAGGAAAAACGAACAGCCTTCAACGTTTGGATAATTATAATGGCGATAATGCCTTTGATTAGTGTTATGTATAAGTAATATACCCTGTTGTCGACAATAACATGGAAATTACCACGTGTTTTATAGGTAAACAAAGACTGTAGGGTTTGGGGTCCTGATGCCTCGTTTCTCTCTTTTTTTCTCTCTCTCTTTCTCCTTTCGCCTTCTTCCTCCTGCTATTTCTAGGTTCACTCTCTCGTTTTTCTTGCTTTTACTTACCTTACCCTTCTTTTATTTTTCTCTCTCTTTGCCTCTCATTCTCTCTGTCTGTCTGTTTGTCTGCTTGTCTATGTTTCTGTTTCTGTATCTTCTCTCTCTCTCTTTCTCGTTCTTTCTTTCTATCTGTCTGTCTGCTTGTCTCTGTTCTGTCTCTACCTCTCTCTCTCTCTCTCTCTCTCTTTCTCTTCTTTATTTCTGCCTGTCTGTCTATCTCTCTCTTGCTTCCCTCATTCTTTCTGTCCTTGCCCTTCTTGTTTTTTTTCTCTTACACTTTTTTCCTCCTCTTCTTCTGTCTGATTTTCTCTCCACCCCATTTATTTTTTCTCTATCGCTCAGTCGTCACATCTCTTATTATATTTCTTTCCTCTCCTCTCTTTTTAGTCTCCTTCGCCCATCCTATTTTTCTTTACTTCTTCTCTACTTTCATTCTAAGTCCTTCCCTTCACCTCTCTCTTTTTTCTGTCTACTCTTTCTTCCTCTTTTCTGTTATTGTCTTTTCATCTTTCCACTTATTGTTCCTTTTCTCTCTCTTCTTTTCTCCCTTTCTATTTCGCCTTCATTTCTCTCTCATTCCCCCCCCCCCCATCTATCTCTATCTGTCTGTCGGTCTGTGTCTGTCTGTCTGTCTGTCTGTCTGTCTGTCTGTCTGTCTCTCTCTCTCTCTCTCTCTCTCCCCTCTCTCTCTCTCTCTCTCTATCTATTTATCTCTCTCCCTCTCTCTTACTCAGTAGAAAGTAATTAACAGTATCTAAACAGGATTCAGTTATAAATTTACAATAATAGGAAAAAAGAGAAGAGAGATGAAAAAGCAGAGATAAATAAGAAAGATAGAAAGGAAGAGAGAAAGAAAGACAAAAAACATGAATCATTATTCTCAAATATTCAGGAATTAAAATAATGATGCAAATTGCACGATCACCGGGGACAACGATGGCAAAGCAACAAGTGATGAAGACACGGCGAGGTAGCGAAAGTAGTGCGGAGAAGAAGACAGTGATATACTATTATATGTCTCTTGAGATCGAGACCATGAGGTAAGTTATTTGAGAACGAGGGAGGAAGAAAACACGAGAGGAATTGCGACCAGGGAAACCTGAGGAAGGAGGGGAAGGGAGTGAGGAGGTTAGCATGGAGGACGCCAGGGAAGCAGGGAGACTTGGGGAGGGAGAGGAAGAGGATAGGAGGCCGGGACAAGGATGGGCGTGGCGAGGTGGGCATTGGGCAAGGAAGAGGGTCCGATGCTCTGATCATCTCCATGCCTCCCAACCCCGCCCGCGCCCGACCTTGAGAGGCCGTATATAAGGCCTTCCCACAGTGCCCCGGCAGACAGCTCCTCTTCGGTGGGTCAACATGAACGCTCTGGTAAGTGGTTCGAGAGGCAGGTTGCAAGGCAGTGGAACAGACGGGCGGGTTCGAGTGGGGCAGGGTTTGCAGCCTAAGAGGGACACGGATTGAGGATCTTGCTTTCCCCCTACAGATTGTGCTCTCCGTGTGTCGCTCTGGCCGCTTGCGGCAATGCCCAGTACTTTGGGTACCCCGGCCTCTTCTACAACTACCTGGACTCTACTCCGGCGCCTACCCGGCAGCAGTCACCCTCAAGGCCGCCCAGAGACAGTCACACTCAAGACCGTGGCTCCCACTCCTCTGACCTACAAACTTTGCTGCTGTTGCACCCGTGGCTCCCATCCAGACCAGTACCACGCACAGGACGAGATCGGCCAGTACTCCTTCGGTTACGCCGGCGGCCCCTCCTCACGCGCTGAGTCTCGCGACATCTTCGGTATCGTCCGTGGCTCCTACAACTACGTGGACTCAGAGGGCAAGGTTCAGACCCAGCACTACGTGGCTGACGCCCTCGGCTTCCGTGTGTCCGGCACCAACCTGCCAGTAGCTCCCGACGCCCCCGAGGCCGCTCCCCTGGCCGCCCTTCCCGGCCCCGTCCCGAAGCCGTCGAGGACACCCCTGAGGTATCCGCCGCTAAGGCCGCCACCAGAAGGCCTACGACGAAGCCGCCGCCGCGCCGCTGCCGCTCCTGATTCCCGCAAGAAGCGCTCCGTCGTCAGCGCTTTCACTCCCTACACGGCGCTCTACTCTCCTCTCCGTTTCTCTTACGGCTTCTCCGCACCTGCCTTCCCCTCGCTGTACTCTGGTGCCGCTCTCCCAACCTTCGGCTCCTACGCCGCTCACCCTGCCGCCGTCACCTACACAGCCGCAGCCCCTGCCGCCGTCACCTACACAGCCGCAGCCCCTGCCGCCCTCAAGGATGCTGAGCTGCTCCGTATCGTCCACAACCCCGGCCACGGCACCTCCTACCGCGTGCAGTAAGCCCCGCAAAGAGTCTAGAGCCAACCAGGTGATGCTTTGGGTGTGTAGAGTGCAGCGGATTAAACCCTCGACGCAAAGTCTTCAGTCTAGCTACTTAAGTGTCATTCCAATTGCTATGACAAGAGGGTTTGCCGTTGTGTTGACTCACCCAAAGCATGTCACGTGATGTACATATCTGGTGACCGAGTTCATGTTGCCACAATGAGGTGATATTTCTGTTCAGATATTTTTTTTTGTCATATTAAATGACTTTCATACGAACTTCAAATTTCTTTGAACCTTCCTCTTTCCTGATGATGCAAGACGTGAAAGTTCCTAATTCATGATACTTAAAAAAACAACAACAACATTAGTTAGAAAATACTTTGTTAATTAACTAACGTAACTGGGAGAAAGAAGAATGACGGAACAAAAGAAAAACGCAAAAAAACATTGACACCTTTTATAACATGCATACATACATTACCATTCTTTCCTACAAATTAATTTCAGGAACAACACATTAACCAATCGCCACGTTTGGCAAGAATACATGCCATGCCCACTGTAACACAGGTTTATTTATTGTATTCACACATAGATGGCTCTACAAGTGCTTAGTCATCAAGGGGTCACTTATTAGTCCTACCTTTCTCACCTGTTTACCCTTTTCCTTGACTTTTGGAAAGGATCTTTTGCATTATTTCATTGTCTTAAATGTTAACAAGATTTTAATAAATTACAATTTAATAATCATAAACATCAATAACAATAATAACAGTATTGATATCAATTGTATTAAAAGGAAAAATGCATTTTCCCGCCAATTCAAGGAATGGGGAAATCAAGATCAGTCAGTAGGGCCTACTGATAGACTCCTTGGAGGCTGAGCACATGTGGAGCCATCTGTATGTAACAAAATTAACAAAAACCTACAAGGGACAGAACATAAATCCGGGGTGATTGGGTTAAGTTAAATATCAACAGCAAAACAACAACAACAACAACAAAAACATTAATCTTGAACTCGATAATGAAAACAGATAAATCGAGAGGCTTACAGGACAAGTAATTGAAGAGAGAGAGAGAGAAAAAAGGTAGAAGAGAGAAGGCTGTTGATAAAGTAACGGTCACATTTCTTTTACTAGTTTTAAGATAGAACGTAAAACATGAGGTACAGCGAATATATATATAAAATATATATTATATATATATATATTATTATATATAAATAATACAATACACA
>NW_023638718.1:0-12740 GCF_015228065.2 Penaeus monodon
GCGCTTGCACTCGTCTAAACAGTGAGTTCGTGGAAGGGGACCGCCTTTCCATGTCCCTCTTTTGGAGAAGAAAGTGCGGACTATCGCCCGGGGAAGAGTGATAGGTAGAATTGATGGCCGACTAGACGGTGGGGAGAAGAACGTCCCAATCGTCCTTGCTGCCCGTAAACCCAGTTGACGCAAAATGGTGAGAATGGATCTATTTAAACGTTCCGTAATGCCATTAGCCTGTGGCGGAACGGCAAAACGTTCACCTGCGTCACATTTAGCGCTGCGTGAGAGTGGCAAACACCTGATTTACAAACTCGTACCGTTATTTTGAGCTTAAATATCGTGACGGCAACAAATTACGTCATGAAATGCTTTCGTGAAGTGCACCGCAGCCTTTGACGGAACCACCACCAACTCGCATTGGTGGTGGTTCAGAATGTGTTTTTTTGCCAGCCCGTGATGTGGTGAAACCAGAAAAAGTGTCACAGCCCACCTTCTGCCAGGGAAATCCGGAATATCGAACTTAAGTGCAGGCCCCGGGATCGCTTGTGTGACCCTTGTAAAAGGGGGCCGTCTTGCAAGACCTGACGTGATTACTCCCCTTTGTTACTAACCGCGGAAAATAAAATGGGTTTTACGGGTCAACTGCACTGCCTTATGACAACCACAATGTGCTGCCTCACGGTATTCATGAGCATACATCAACACAACGCGGCACTAAACTTTCCGGCACCACCAGGACCTGTCGGACGATCCTCTGCGACCCATAATTCGCTTCGGCTGGGATCTCCGAAATAACAGTCCCGTGTCTCAAGAAAAAATTCCTTAACCCGGGCAACCTTAACCTTGGGAACTGCCGTGCCCTTGGCTAAGGCTCGAATGATCTGGCCGTAAGTTTTGTCGGCACGCTGGTCAGCATATACCTCATCTTTATTCCGCGGTTCCAAGGGAGGAACCTGTGAAGCACTATTCACAACAGCTGACGAAGGCAAGCTAAATAAAGGGGGGAAATCACAGCGTCGTCCCATCTCAAAGGTTGCGAGTTTTCGATTGACGCACGTGACCCGCGTGTCAGCGGCGACATTTCGCGGCGCCCTGAATATACACAAAAGTCACATCGAAATCGCCCAGTATAAACCTGGTAACGTGCCCTTCGACCATACGGATCATTACCCTTAAGCGAAAGTGAGCGGCTGTGGTCTGTGTGAACCATGACCTTGTACCCCAGTATAATATCTCTGAAGTTTCTTAAGAGCCCATACACTGTATCGAGAATGCAGTGTATGGGCGGCTTTCCCTCTGCCAGGGGGACCTGAAGGAAACCTTTCGCCAGATCAATGGAGGAGAAAGACCTTTCCCTTCCACCAATGTCTTGCAAGAGCTGACGAAGGGTTTGGAATAGGAAAAGGTGACGGAAAGGGTCACCTTGTTCAGGCGCCGGGGAAAAACGCAAACAGGACGAAAACCATGCTGAAAGCTTCGGGACCAGCAGCATCGGCGCTGACATGGGCTAGTCGAAGTTTGAATCACTCTTGCTGCAGCATACCGCGCACTTCCTCCTCTAGAATCTACGCCTGCTGTGCGGAATCTTGTATGCCGGAATATACACAGGCTTAGATCCAGGCTCTAGAGTAATAAGTGCTCTACCATGTGTGTTCTGTCCCAACGGACGGTCCTTGGTAGGTAAATGTTTGGGGTATTGATTTAACAACTTGCCTAGTATCTCCTTACCCTCGCTAAATGCCAATGGCCCCTGCATAGCTTTTGCTAATGCTGCGAGAATGGGTTAGCTGAACGTGGGACTGGAAGAAACAGCTCCAGAGAAAGCTGACGCAGGCAGTTCAAACTCAGCTATCAGGAGATCCGTGACCTCACAAGCTATTAATCTGACACCACTATCAATAGACAAAGGGGCAGGTGTTAAGTTCATCACATGGACTTCCGCACTCCCCTCCCGCAAGCTATCAGAGAGGGAAGAACACATGTCCCCCTTTAAACTCGACATTCTCAGGGGGAAAAAGCATGTGCCATATTTACCAACCGGCCGTTATATTAACCAGAACGTCATGGAAAGGCGGAATTACTACAGACTCCCGCGCCACTAAGTGCGCCAAACCATCATTGTCAACCCACATTCGATGCTTTGATGAGCGGATGATTTTGTGAGATGTGGCCGGGCGTGATGTGTGCGTGAGGTATCTGTAGCATGCTGAGGGGAAAAAATTCCCATGATAATAAGTGAGACCTAGAAGGACTCGTAAAAGTCATGGAACGTGAGGGAGATAGAATCGGTTGTGGAGGAGAGATAGGGGGAGGAGGGAATTGCGGGGGAAAAGAAGGGGAGGTAGGGGAGGGGTCAAGGGAGGAGGGTAGGGGAGGAGAGTGATGTGTCCGTGCGTGTGGTCGTGTATGATGAATACAAAAACCGAGACGTGTCGCTGTTTGTGGTAGAAAGCGGAACCAAGCATGCTAGGGTGAAAAGGGTTGGGTGTTTTTCCCGACGGAACTCGGCTCAATTAGCTTATAAACATCACCTTGAATTTCCACCTCATTCTGCTGCGGTCGCAAACCATACCAGAACGATATAGAAATCATGGCCAAGGAGCAAATGGCCGGGGAACTATGGTAACGCTTCACTACGACGAACGATGAGGAAAAATGATATTTCCAAACCTCAATCTTTCATACGTAGTTCCCGCTACACCTAGCTTAGATCCAGTCACACCTCTAACGAAACCTTGGCGGGCGATACCCCGACGAGACGAAACTCCCTAACACCCTTTCCTCAGAGACGACCAATTTCCTGTATCAATAAAAGGTATGCGACCCCCCATTAAGCTTAGCGGTAAGAAAGGGCCCTTTTTCCTGTTTCGGTATACCAGCACTAACGCACGAGCCCGGGGGAAAGACGACAAACTAAAAACCCAAAGCCCAATGCCTTTTCTCCCGGTTCAAACCTACCAACTTCCTCTAAAAAAAAACCACCCCTTACAAAAAAACACCGCCCCCTGTTCTTTCTCGCGTGAATTTAAAGGGGGACGCCACCGGTGGGGAAACCAGTGCATCATTAAACGATCCCTTTTTTTACGTAGGCAGAACGCTTAGCAAGTTAGAAATTTGGGATGGTTGCCCATCTTCTATTTGGGTTACGTTTTATCTCTTTTTGGGGAGAATTTTTTGGGGGGGGTTTTTGACCCCCAAGGTTGGCGGGGTGCTGAAGTGAAGTGGGAGATAAAGGGGGGACCCGGCAGGCCCCGTCGGCTAAGGCGGGACCCTTGTGGTGCTGCTGCGTTGTTGTTTCTGCTGAGGATGGGAATGCGATCTTTTTTTTTGCTCTGCGGTTTAAAATACACTACGCTTGTAAGCGCCAGGAACGAGGGGAGCCCGCTTCCAATGCGCCGGAATGCTGTGGCCTTGTGACCCAACCTGGGTACTAGCTGCTCCGGGTTGGGGGGTCGTGCTGCTACAGGTACCCCCCCTCCAAGAGTGACAAAGGGCGAGCAAAACCCTTAACGAATCACCCCGGGGCCCACCATATGAAGAGGGATGTGTGCCCATCTTCTTTTTTGCAGGTTTGGTGTCTTATCTTTTTTGGGGAAAATTTTTTGTGGGTGTGAGTCCCCACAGTATGGGGGGTGCTAAGTGAAGTCGGAGATACGGGGGACCCGGGCAGCTCCCAGCCAAAGGACTGGGCAGTCCTTGTGGGGGCTGCTCTGTTGTCTTTTTCTGCTAAGGATCGGATGCTGATTCTTTTTTTCGGCTCTGGGGCTTAAAAACTAGCGCTGTGAAGCCGCGGGGGAACGGGGGGGAGCCCGCTGTCCATGCGCGCGGACAGGCTGTGGCCCTGTGGCCCCAACCGGGGTAACATGCTGAACTCCGGGTTTGCGGGGTCGTGCTGCTACAAGACACTTAGAGGGACGTTTCCTCCTAAAACAGTGAAGCACGGGCAAAGGAGCCAATCAAAGAAGGATAAAAACGGGCCCCTCCCCTCTCTCCCTGCGGTGAATCGGTCCTTTTTGGACGTTTTCAGAGGGGGGGGATGATGGTTCCGGCAAGGGGGCGGACGGGGGCGCAGGGGGTGGAGCCGAAAACGCCAAGAGAGTTAGCATGTGCCATGATCCTCGTCTGGGGCTTTTGAGGGGCTATTAAGGATGCACCGCGCCCGGCCCATCAATCTCGGCCTCGCTTTTCCCGCTTTACGGACGGTGACGCCCCCCATTGTTTGATGCCACGATGCTATTCTTGCATGTAGCTTCGGCCCTACTACCTACTCTTTCCTATGGAATTTTCGGCTTTAGATGATCTGTGCACCCCTTTCTGGTAAACTGGACCCACTGGGCCGTGCTCGGAGGGGGCGCCCTTTTTACCCCCGCGGGGGAGGTGTTCGGGGGGGCCTTAAAAGGGCCCTTACGGTGGCATAAGTTGCCTTTCTTTTGTTGGGAGGGGTCTGGCAGACCATCTATGACTGCCACTTTTTTTTCTTCAATGGGCGATAGGCGGGGAGACCCCCCTTTTGTCCGGCCTTCAGCCAGGTTCGTCAAAATAACTGCTAGACAAACTAAAGTTCCCGTGATAAAAGTACCGGAAAAAAAATTTAGTCTTTCTCCTCACTGTGATGAAAAAGTCTGTGGTTGACTATTTTTAGGGGGTGGGGGAACTTACTGGAACGGGTACGGGTCCCCTCTACTCCACTGAGGTGAAATTTTGGGGTTTTTTTCAGAGAGAAGGGGGATTCACTTAAACTACCTTCCCAAAAAACTCCTGGAAAAAAGTCGCTCCTCCCCCCACTGTGATGGAAACAGTCTGTTTTTGGTTTTTTTCCAGAGGTTAAGGAGCTTACTGGAACAGGTACAGAACCCCCCCTTCTCCACGAGGTAAACATCCTGTGTTTTTTCAGAGAAAAGGGATCCACCTCAAAAAAACTCCTGCCATGGGAAAACCTCCTGGAAAAATTAATTTCTCTCCCCTCACTGTGGTAAAAACATCTGTGGCCAGCTTTTTTCAGAGGGATGAAGGAACGAAAACAGGTGCAGGCCCCCCCCTCTTTTCTCAATGAGGTGAAACAACCGTTGGGCTTTTCAGAGAAAAGAGGGATTCATTTGAAAAAGGGTCAGGTCCCCTCCGGGGAACGGAGAGGAACTCCGGGAAAAAGTAAAGAGCCCCTTCCTCATGAAAAGGGAGAAGAATTTTTTTTCCCTCAATGTTTCCCTGTAGGGGAAGGGACCCCCTCTGGGTATCCAGGGTTACACCCCCCCACGTGTTTGCCGTGCTGGACCCTTTTTTTGGCTGGGAGAGGGAGTCCTGGATTTTGAGAAAATGCCGTGCACAGTACCCCTGCGGCTAGCAACACCCCTTGGCCCCTCTTTTCTGGAAAGACAGGGGGCCTGATCCGGGCCCGGGTCGGGGTCAATCGCTGGTCCCCCTCGGGGGGCTGGGGTAAAGCAGTCATGCTGCCTTTTGGTACCCACACCGCCGTGGTACCATGCAATGGGCTAATTGGCTGCGTATTTTTCCTCATCCCCCTGTTGCTGTTAGACTTGGTTTTCTAGCACTCAGCTTCCCCTTTTTTGGACTCCGTGGGGGGTGGGGGCGGGGTAATGAAGCCTGCCAAATAAGGGAAAAATTAAAAAAAAACCCCCCACAGAAAACCTTTACTGTTGACGACCCGTGAAAGGCCCCAGCCCACGGCAGCCAAACCCTAAAGCCTTACGTGCCTCCGGGGGGAAAAAAAGAAAACCCCGAGCACAGAGACATGTCATGCCGCTGCCAAGATGGGGGACAAGACAAATAAATCATTTCCAACGTCTGTCCACCAGATTGTCCAAAGAGGGACTCTCTGCTGGCCCTTCCAGGCCGCCCCAAAACCAGGAAGGTCTTGACCCCCCCTCAGACGACCCCACTGAATAAATAGGAGCACCAGCGAACCACCCAAAACGGGGCCCCCTCCCACAGCAAGCCCAAAGCCAAAAGGGCGGACCGAACGGCCGAGGCCGGGCCCGACTCTGGGCGAGTCTGGCCCCCCAAAGGGGGCTTTTCCCCCGCTTTTTTAAGGTCCCCGTAAAACCCCAAGGGTTCGAAAATGCCTACCAAAGGTAAGGGCATTGGAGAGCCGCGCAAAACCCGGCTGTCGTCCGGGTTCGCGAGATCGGGGCATGATCACTTTCCCAAGACAAAGCACCCTTGTTTCCCTGCGGAGACAAAGGGTTAAAAGGGAGGAAAGTGAGCCTCTCGCCCTAAACCCCCGAGGAAAAGAGAGTAAAGATGGGCTACTTGGTTTCCCCAGTCTCATACATGTGGGGTGATAACATCACCCCCACAGGTCGGGGAGGTTTCCCATTTCAAAGGGGAAACCCCAAACCGAAAAGTCCCGGGTGACCATAAAATACCCCAAGCTCCACCCTTTATCTGGGAAGGGGGTACCTAAACCCACCCCTTTGGCCAAACCACTTCGGTGTTTCAATGCCAAAGTAGGGGAACCCCCGGGCAAATGTACACCAAGCCAAAAGTGGTGTCTGAAAAGGACACAATACTGAGTGTGCATCAAGGCACATAAAAAAGAAAAAAAGGACACAACAGAAAATTTGTCCACTTTGGCCAAGGGGCACCCACGCCTGGACCGGGCTTCTCTGTCGGGAAAGGGGCGGCCCTCAAAGGGAAGAGTTGCAAGAAGGACCAGACTTTGTTCCTGCCCCCCCAGGCCCTACGCTGGGGGAGGAAAAAAAGCGAAAAGGCCCCCCGCCCTCCTAAAGGAAGGAACTCCCCCCCAGCCGAAACCCGGAGATCTCCAAAAATCGGGGAGTTCCCCAAAAAGTGAAGAAGTGAGGGGGAACCCACAGGAAGAAAGGTTCCCCAACACCCACAGGGCCCCCCCCCAGACCCAAAGACATTTCTTGCAGGGGGACATGTCGATCCTGATCACTGCTGTGGTCACAGCATGGCGTATCCCTGCCCCAACCGAGGAAGAGGCGGAAAAGGCTCAGTTTCCATGCGATCTTAAACAACCGTAAAAAGCATAAAGGGAAAAAGATGGGAAAAAGGCCAAATCACCCCAATCCTCCCCCTAGCCCATCGGACTCCCCTCCCCTCCCCAAAACCACTATGCCCTCACAGGCAGAGCCTACCACTATGCCCTCACAGGCAGACCTAACCAGGCTGATTCAGTGCCACAACCCAATCGAAGAACTGAGC
Source organism: Penaeus monodon (assembly GCF_015228065.2). Lineage (NCBI taxonomy): Eukaryota > Metazoa > Arthropoda > Malacostraca > Decapoda > Penaeidae > Penaeus > Penaeus monodon. The sequence goes on from NW_023638718.1 coordinate 7,180, forward strand.
CTGGGCCCGGGAAGGCCCCCAACACGAAACACCTGGCCCAGAAAACCCCCAAAACGAAAAGTCAGACTCCAAAGGGCCCCCCCCACCATGGATCCAGGGGTAGCCTGACACCCAAAGAAGTCCTCAAGCAAGGACTCAATGGAGTTGTCAGATCCGCCCCCTCAACCCGAATGTGACGTGTCTCTGATGTAACTATCAATTAGTAACATCATACACGCAATCTAATATTCTGCATGGAACATCTGTGGCTTCTCCTCAAGGGGGTGCCATCCTCCCGCAATAGGGCGTCAAGGGCTTGACATCGTCATGTCCAGGGGATTTTTCAGCGGAAGCTTTCGCTTCTCAGGGGATCCCGTCTACGCGCGCCATTTCCATGGAAAAGGCTGATGACCCCGGTGAAGGCAACAATTTCCCCGCTCCCAATACCGATCCCCGACGGGAAAGATTTAATCTCTTGCCTCGGATTCAAAACCCGGGACCCCTAAATTGTACAACTGTACAGCAGGCCACACTGAGTACTTAGACTAGCCGGTATTGCTTCCCACACACGACCGAGTGTCATAGGGGGGGCTCAAAGACACCACCCCTCCCGGCCCCTCAGGGATCGGATGCCTGGCCTCACATAGCCAACGTCTCAAATTTCCCCAGATCGCTCTCCTCAACAGCCAGGGGCCAAACCCTGTGAGAGGAGGGGCCCCCGACCTCCCTGGGCCCCTGCGACTCGGGGAAAGGATTGGCTGGCGGTCGATAGACCGTCACTATGACCCTTTGGCACTATAACAACCCTCATGGGGTATGGCCCACCCAAATACCACACAATCCAAGATGGAAAAAAAGACAAGGCCCCCTGGCAGGCGTTCCCGAGGCCCTTGGCCCGCTGTCTGGAGCAAAGAACCACCAAGCAAAATGTGGATGCTACAAGCCAGACTTGTAAAGCCATTGATGAGGCAGCCCCACTGCCTACCCAAAAAAATCGGCCTGGGGCCAGGATCACAGGACCCCTGGGGATTAATGACGAGATTAGGAGGTCAACCACAGGTAAACATGTGCCGAAAAAAATTTTTCCAAGGCAAAGAAACCCCCGACAAACCCAGCCCTCCTAAGGGAGGCGGTGAGGGGGCCAGGAAATGCCAGCAGATGAGGCAGGAAAAGTGGGTGGGAAAGGGTGATTTTGATCCCCCCTACCCCCCTCTCAGAGCTATGGCAACGGGTCAAGCGAGCCACCAGCCCTCGCCCCCAATCACGCACCAGACCCCCAGGCAGAGGCCAACAGACTGGCGCAAAAGTTCCTCGAGAACGAGCACGACAGTTGCCAGCCCAACTGAGGGCGCAGAAGCCTACAAACCCGACAGACTTGCTATCAGAGAAAAGGGAGCCCAACCCGATAAATCGACGTTATCTTTTCTCTGAGGGGAAAATAAGAATGCACCAAAGCCAGTCGCAAATCGCCCCGGGGGACGACGGGAAAACTCGTACCCCACATCCCCGCCCCGGGGGAACTGGTAGGGGGGCTTGCTTCTGCAACTCATCAACAGGTCCTGGAAACTTCCCCCTTGCCCCAAGCTGGAAGAGGGCTCCATAGTTCCCATCCCTAAACCAAAGACCGGGGGAAATACCGCCCCCTCTCTCCTCGCGTCTGGCCAAGCCTGCCCAAGGATGGTTTAAAAACCGGTCCAATGGAAAAAGGGAGCCCCACACGAACACCTCCACGGGTTCACCAGGGGCAGACACACGCACAGCATAGCCCGCTCTTGGCACAATAAACACGGGGGCATCTGTGGCAGTATTCCTTGACCGGAGAAGGTTTCGAATTGGCAAATCCTCTTGCCCTTCAGGAAGCCGATCCAAAAAAAAATCAAGGGAGCTCTTGGCTTGGGTAGGTGACTACTTACGAATAGAAAACCCCGATCAAATTCCAAGGTCACCTACACAGCACATCCCCTAGAAAATGGAAAAGCCCCAGGGGGGGGTTTCAGTCCACCCTTTTTTTAAAACACTAATGTCCTGTACCCCAACTAAACCTCCCCGTGGGGTGCAAGATCTCTCCTATGCAGACCTTGCTATATCTCCACTGGAGCACCTGCCTAAACCCAAAGCCCAGCGTTTTTTGGACTTGGGATCCGAGGAGTTTTTGGGACAGGACTAAAATCTCTGCACAAATCCAAGGCCAGGGGTTTGAGACAAGAGTTTAAGGGACAAGTCTGAAAATCCGGGGAATGGACTTGGATGGGTTAGGAATACCTGTACCCTTTGGGAAGGGTAAAACCCACCCTCTCCCTTTCCCAGGAGGTCCATACCTGCTTTACCCAAAAAAGCAAACTTCTGTCATGAGAGTAATGGGAAGACGCATAGGGGCCAGACACAGAGTTTCAAGATCATTCTACGTACATGCTGTCAGGCCCATTGAGACTATCCTCCCTCGCTCTGATTGGGTCAAAGAAAATATAAAGACCATTGGGGACAGTCCAAAACGAAGGCCCCCAGGGTATTCTGGTTTCCCCAAGGTGGGCGAAAGGGCCTCAACCCCAAATGAGACAAACCTTCTCCCCCTTTGGGCCCCACGAATTGATCAACGGCAGCCCAATTCTTATCAAGGTCATCCAGGCTCCCAGGAAAACCAAACCCAAACCAAAAAGTCAACGCCAAACAAGATAACACTGTTTTGCAAACAATCCTGGGTGCTCACACCCAGGGTGCTAACCCCCACTCAAAGAACCCTATGGCCAAAGGGGATGGACTCCCACCCCCCTGACTTTGGGCAAGCCCGCCCGGGGCCCAAAAACCCCGTAAGTTCTCGGTCTAGATTTCAAGCAAAAAAAAATGAAGTTTTACGCCTACCTAAAGGCAGAAACCCCGAGGGTCATTGCAACCACACCCCCCCGGGGGGCCCAACATTTACACAGACAAACGGTTTGATCCCCCTTTACCCCCACTGCAGGCGCCGGGTTTTTCAGCAAGGGATGCCACAAATCCAAGGGTAACAGACAACCCTCCCGTTCAGGCAGATAGTTGCTTCATGGGGGCCGAGACACGCGTCCGGGGGAAAAGGACACTGTCAAAACCCCTACTCCAAAAAGGGGCCTCGACTGTCTTCAGCGCCTCACCCAACCCCCATCTACCCCCTGACAACCTCGGACAAAAACACAAAGGATGCTTGTCAGGGTAGAAGAATTATCATAAACTGGGTTCCCCCGCCATATAGGGATCAGAGGGTGAGCTTGCTGACAATTTGCCGAAATCGGCCGGGGTTTCCCCCAAATCCATAAATACATCAGAGCCAAGGTTACTTAGGGGGAATGTACGGTACGGCCCAAATCCCTTTCCCCTGAGCTTCACAGAGAGGAAAAGAGCTTCCCCCCCGGCCCCTGGGACCCAGACCCCACAGGCTTTTAACCATGGCACTCTTGAAATAAACAACAGAGGTACCGAAGTCATTTTGCACAGAATGCGCCTAGGTTACCCTGTGCATGGCAGATCCTACAAAAACCCTAGAAAATAAGAGAGGGGTTCATGCATTTCGGGGAGCCCAACGCCACACTGAACACTACTTGAGAATTTTCGTGCACACGCATTCCTAAGACAAACCCAAAACACAGCCGTCGTGCGGGGAAGAGATTATGGAGATGTTACACCCCCGGGACGGAGCGCCTGCTGGCAATCCCACCGCCACGGGAAAACACGATGCGACCAACAAAAGAACAGCCATAAAAAGCTGACCAGGCCCGGGCCCCTAAGTGAAAGGCCCCGGGGGAACCAGAACTTCCAAAACTCAAGCAGCAAACAAGCCTCAAACTCACGACACTGCCCAGGTTTCGGTGCCCATTACTAAGTGGTCGTGGGTTTTTGCGAACAGTTACCGAGGGAAGGGGCGACAAAATATGCCTCCAGGGGGGGCTCCGGGAAACCCCGCAAGGGGGGGGGAGGGGGGGGGATTTTTCTCTGCAGGTCCGGGCGCGGGCGAGGGACGTCTATTTCCTGCCTTTTGCGCGGGGGGTTCTTCCGCCCCCCAAATTTTTATTTTGTGATTATATCCCTTTTTTTTTCCCGTTCTAAAAAACATTTGCAACCACCTGCACATTTTTCCCCCCTTGTCTGACACCATTCCCAGGACTTCGGGAAATTATCGAATAACCTGTCGCTTTATCCCAAACTCGTTTGCGCACAGTGGGGGGATAGAAAACACTAACCACGCTTTAGCAAAATTTTTAAGAACTGCCCCCGTGCGATTGCTCTGGTAACACACTGCTTCAGACCACCGACCCTCTATCCGGGATGTGCGCCCACGCATAAGCTTTCCAAAAATTTTTTTGGGAAGATGAAAAATCACTTTTGGGAAAGGAAGTGGGGTTTTTATTTAAAATTCTACAAATCGTAATGGGGATTTTTCCGCTGCCCCGAAATGTTAAATAAAATACTCTTCGCATTCCAAAGACTTCTGATCCTCCGCAATGTTAAAAGAATTAGCCTTCAGCCACCCCCGGGTTTTCGGGGTTGGTCGCATTCTGGCCGCCCGAGGACGATGTAGCAAAATGCCCGGACTCCCCCCCTAACCCCTAAATGGATTATGTGTCTTTCCACACCCGAAAGAATTGGGCACAGAACGTTTTAACCCGAAAATTTTTTAAAGCTACATGTACATCGGGGAAACCCGCCGGGATTCGTTTGCCGCAGCCGTAACAAGGGGGGGGTCAGAGGGGGGGGGTGGAGTTGGGGAGAGAATGGTTTTTTGTTTGTGTTCGGAGAAAGGGGGGGAACAATTCAAAATATATGGGGAAGGGGAAAAACGAGAAAAGTAAGAAAGAGTCAGGTCCTTTTGGGGTGAACCTAGGAAAATCGCGAGCCCTTACGACAATCGACTTTTCCCCAGTATTTTCCGCTGGAGGAGAGCTCATCAGAGAATGTAAAAAAAAAAAAATCTAACACACTTCAAAATTACTCACTTTTGAAATATCGGACTGTGTTTTCAGATTTAAAAGGAAAATACCTCATAATTTTTCCCTATACGGCAAAAACCACCTTCCCCTTTTCCCACGGACTAAGCATTGTACATTTTAAAAAAATATTTGGGTGTAGCACACAAATGGGGGGACGGAAAAAGGGAAAAAACCCCCTTTTGGGATTAATAGTCCTGTACTGAGTTCTACCCCCCCGAAACACCACTATAAAAGGTCTTAATTTGAAATTTTCAAATACCCCTATGTTTCTGGGAGGTCCAGAGAAACTCAGTATTGTTTTTCAGCTTTATTTAGGGGGAAAAGACACGTAGATTAAAATGGATCGTGACGCGGTAACGTGGCGAGGCGGGTCACTCCTACGGGTTGGAGGAAGGGGTTCGCGGGTTTAAGGGAAAAGGACTTGGACTGACCCTTTTGGTATTTTTGGGTTTCTTCCCCTAGGGCGTGGGGGTAAAATGTTTCCCCCGGTACCCCCTCCAGGCGTTTCTCGTTTCCCGAAGGGGAGTATACCCCGGAGGCAGCGCTGCCCGGCCCACCCCCTTGATTTTGGATGTGACCCCCCGGGTAGGGAATTTCACTTTTTTTTAGATGTCACAGAGAGAGAGA
>NW_023638719.1:0-12739 GCF_015228065.2 Penaeus monodon
CATCATTATCATCATTTTGCAAATTTTATCATCATTATTGCAATAATTAATCATTATTATTGCAATTATTGCAGTTATAATATATTTTTTACATCTATACTAATAAACAACTACAATAATAATAGTAATAACAATGATAATAACAAAAATAAAAATTTTATAATCATAATTTATATCATTATTTTAATTAATATAGTTATTACTGTAATTATTACTGTTATAATGATTATTTTTACAATTATACTACCAGTAAAAAAAATAATAATGATAATAATAACAATAATGATAATAATAATAATAATAATTTATAATAGATAATATTAATAATCATCAAATGTTATCCAAATTCTCTTTATCTCACTTTTATCATCATTATTGTCATGATTAAAAGAATTCAGGTAATTATTATCATTATTACCCTAATAATTACAGAATCATCAAATGAATGAAAAAAACGTCATATTGGAGTATACTCTCCCAAAGGCTATATTTCGCTAGATTTGCCGCTTTTTCGACTTTTGGATTTTTTTTTTTTTACCTTTTTTATTATATGTGGACACAATTCCTGTTATTATCATCATTATTATCATGATTATCATCATTATTAAGTTATCATCATCATTACATCATTATCATCATTATCATCATCATTTCATCATTATGCAATTATTAATCTCATTATTGCATAATTTATCATTATTATTGCAATTATTGCGTTATATATATATTTTTTACATCTAGACTATAACAACTACATATATAAGTATAACGATGATAGCTACATATAACGTTTTTAATCATCATATTTATATCATTATTTAATTAATATCGTTATTACCTGTAATTATTACTGTTATAATGATTATTTTTTACAATTCTGACTACCAGTAAAAGAAATAATGTAATAATAACCATAATGTATTAATAAATACACAATATTATAACATTCGTATTATTATAATTATAACTTATTATTATTATTGATTGTATTATTAAAGTTTATAATATATTTTTGGCGATCAATACATACATAATTTAAAGTAATACTAATAATAATAACACATATATACACATAATAATATATAATAATATAATAATAATAATAATAATAATAATAATAATAATAATTATAATATAATCAGGAAATATGAGATATGATTATATGAAGAATCATAATGATAATAGTATAATATTAATACTTCATCAATTGTTATCCAATTCTCTTTATTCTCACTTTTATCATCATTATTGTCATGATAGTAGAATTCAGGTATTATTATCATTATTACCCTATAATTGCCAGAATCATCAAATGAATTGGAAAACGTCATTTTGGGGATCTACTCTCCAAGGCTATATTTTCGCTAGTTTTTGCCGCTTTTCGACTTTTGGGATTTTTTGGAGGGGCCTTTTTATATATATGGTAACATTCCTGTTTATTATTCATTATATCATGATTATCATCATATATTGTCGTTATCATACAATCATTATCATCCCATGTCTCATCATTATCCATCATCGTTATCATCATTATTGCATTATTACATCATTTGCAATAATTTATCATTTTATTGCAATTATTGCAGTTATAATATCTATTTTTACATCTATACTAATAGCAACTACAATAATAATAGTATAACAATTGATAATAACATCATAACGTTTTTATAATCAAATTTATATCATTATTTTATTAATACGTTTATTGACTGTAATTATTAGGTTTATTGATTATTTTTACAATTATACTACTCAGTAAAAGAATATAAATGATATAGAACATAAGGAATTTATTTAACCTATTATAACAATTCGTATTATTAATAATTAATCTTATTATTATTATTATTGTTTTATTACAGTTATAATTATTTTTTGGCAATAATCTAATAATTAAGGTATAATATAATAATAATAATAATATAAATCTAATAATATATAATAATAATAATAATAATAATGTTATAATAATTGTAATAATATAATGATAATATGATAATAATGTATAATAATGAATAGTAATAATATTAATAATCATCAAATGTTATCCAAATTCTCCTTTTATTCTCACTTTTTATCATCATTTTGTCCATGATTAATAGAATTCAGGTAATTATTATCATTATTAACCTAATAATTGCCAGAAATCAATCAATGGAATGGAAAAAACGTCATTTTGGATTCTACTCTCAAAAGTCTAATATTCGCTAGATTTTCCGCTTTTTCGACTTTTGGGATTTTTTTTCTTTTACCTTTTTTTTATTTATATGGACAACATATCCTGTTATTATCATCATTATTATCATGATTATCATGCATTATTATCGTTATCATCATCATTGATCATCATTAACATCAGTATCATCATCATTATCATCATTACTTGCAATTATATCCTCATTTTGCAATAATTATCATTTTATTTGCAATTATTGCAGTTAGAATATATAGTTTTTACTCCTATACAAATACACTACATATATAGTAATACATGATAATTAACAAGATAACGTTTTTTATATCATATGTATTCATGTATTTTAATTAATATCGTTATTACTGTAATTATTACTGTTTAAATGATGTACATATTATTTACAATTATACTACCAATAAAAGGATATAATAATGATAATAATAACAATAATGATATTATTAACAATATTATACATTCTTATTATTATAATTATATATTATATTATTATTTGTTATTTTTACATTATAATATATTTTTTGGCATAATAACCTATAATTAAAGGGTAATAATATAGTTATCCTAATAATACTATAATAATATATGAATAATGATAATTTATAATATAATAATGATAATAATGATTATAATGTAATAATGATAATAATAATGATGATAGTATAATTTAATAATCATCTATGTTATTTCACAATTCTCTTTATTCTCCTTTTATCATCATTATTGTCATGATTAATAGAATTCAAGGTAATTGATTATCTTATTACCCGAATATTGCCAGAATCATCAATAAATGACAAACGGTCATTTTGGAGTCTACTCTCAAAAGGCTATATTTCGCTAGATTTTGCCGCTTTTTCGACTTTTTGGGGATTTTTTTTCTTTTACCTTTTTTTATATATATGCACAGTCCTGTTATTATCATCTTATTATCATGATTATCATCATTATATCGTTATCATCATCATTTCATCATTAGCAGCATTATCCCATCATTTCATCATTATTGCAATTATTTCCTCATTATTGAATATTATCATTATTAATTAGCAATTATTGCTTTTATATATATATTTTTACATCTATATGATAACAACTACATAATAATAGTAATAAACAATGATAATAACAATAATAAGTTTTTTTATAATATAATTATATCAATTATTTTAATTATTAGTTTTACTGTAATTATTATACTTGTTATAAAATGATTATTTTATCAATATATACAGTAAAAAGATGAATAATGAATAATAATCATATGTATTATTACAGTATTATACAATTTCGTATTTATTATAAATTATTCATTATTATTATTATTCTTGGTATTATTACAGTTATATATATTTTTTGGCAATAATAACTAGATTTAAAGTAATAATAATAAATATAATAATAATATAATAATAATCCTAATAATAATAATAATAATAATATATATAATTAATAATTTATAATATATAATAATGAATATGATATAAGGATATAATGATATAATATGATAATAGTAATATATTAATAATCATCAAATGTTTATCGCCAATATCTCTTATTTCTCACGTTTATCATCATTATTGTCCATATTAATAGAATTCAGTAATTATTATCATTATTACCCTAATAATTGCCAAATCACTCACATGAGGGAAAAAACGTCATTTGGAGTCTACTCTCAAAGGCTATATTTCGCTAGATTTTGCCTACTTTTTCCACTTTGGGATTTTTTTTCTTTTGTAACCTTTTTTATTATATATGGACACAATTCCTGTTATTACATCTTATTATCATGATTATCATCATATTAGCTTTAATCATCATCATTTCATCATTATCATCATTATCATCATCATTATCACATCATTATTGCATTATTATCATCATTATGCATATTTATCATTAAGTATTGCAATGATTGCAGTTTTATAATTATATTTTTATCTATACTAATAACAACTACAATAATACTAGTAAATAACAATGATATACCAATAATAACGTGTTATAATCAATAATTTATTATCATTATTTTAATTAATATCGTTATTACTGTATTAATATAAACTGTTATAATGATTAGTTTTTACGATTATACAGCCAGTAAAAGAATAATAATGATGATATAACAATAATGCTATTATTACAATATTATAACAATTAGTCATTATTATAATTATACTTTTTATTATATTATTGTTATTATTACAGTTATAATATATTTTTGGCATAATACTAATAATTAAAGTAATAATAATAATAATAATCCTAAATAATATAATAATAATAATAATAATAATAATATATAATAATATAATAATATAATAATATAATAATATAATGATATAATGATATAATGAAAATAATAATGATAATAATAGTATATAGTATATATTATAAATCATCAATGTTTCACAAATTCTCTTTATTCTCACTTTTATCATCATTATTGTCATGATTAATGAATTCAGGTAATTATTATACATTTATTACTCTAAGTAATTGCCAGAATCTCATGAATGAAAAAACGTCATTTTGGAGTCTACTCTCCAAAGGCTATATTTCGCTAAGATTTTTGCGCTTTTTTCGGGACTTTTGGGATTTTTTTTCTTTACATTTTTTTTATTATATATTGGACACATTCCTGTTATTTTCAATCATTTTATCATGAAATTATCATCATTATTTCGTTATCATCATCATTATCATCATTAATCATCATTTCATCAATCTTTCTCAATTTGTTGCATTATTATCATACATTAGTGCATAAGTATCATTATTAATTGCATTAGTGCAGTTATAATATATTATTTTTACATCTATACTAAAAACCACTACTAATAATAGTAATAACAATGAGTATAACAATTAACGTTTTTATAATCATATTTATATCATTATTTTATTAATCTCGTTATGACTGTAATATTCTGTTATAATGCTTCTTTTTGACATTATACTACCAGTCAAAGAGTTAAATAATGATAATAATTAACAAAAGGAGATATCTTAACATATTAGAACAATGCTTATTGATTATATATCTTCATTATTATATTATTGGTTATTATTACAGTTATAATACATTTTTTGGCAATAATACTATAATTAAAAGTACTATAATATACATCATCATAATATAACTACTATAATAAAGTAATAATCATAATATAATAATAATATTATAATAATAAAAAGATAATAATGATAATAGGATAAAATGATAATAATAATTAATGACTAATAATATTAATATCATCAAATGTTATCCAATTCTCTTTATTCTCACTTTTATCTCATTATTATGTCATGATTATAGAATTCAAGTAATTATTACATTATTCACCCTAATATTGCCAGAAATCATCAAATGAATGGAAAAAAAGTCATTTTGGAGTCTACTCTCAAAGGCTATATTTCTTCGCTAGATTTTGCCGCTTTTTCGACTTTTTGGGATTTTTTTCTTTACCTTTTTTTTATTTATATTATTGGACACAATTCTGTTATTATCATCTTATATCATGATTTCATCATTATTTGCGGTTATCATCATCATTATCATCATTATCATCATTATCAATCATCCTTTCATCATTATTGCCTTTATTTTTCATCATTATTGCAATAATTATCATTAAATTATTGCAATTTTTGCAGTTATAATATATATTTTTTTACATCTATACGAATACCACTTACATAATAATAGTAATACAATGATAAAATACATCATAACTTGTTTAATCATAATTTTTCATTATTTTTAATTAATATCCGTTATTACTGTTTATTACTGTTTATAAATGATTATTTTTTACAAATTAACTACCATAAAAAGAATACTATGATATAATAACATAATGATATTATTAACAATATTATAACAATTTCCGTATTATTATAAATTATACTTATTCTTATTATTATTGTTATTATTACAGTTTAACTATATTTTTTTTGGCAATCATACTAATATTAAAGTATAATATATAATAATAATAATATAATAATAATAATAAATGATAATAATAATTAATAATATAAATAATATAATCATTTAATAATAATAATATAATAATGATAATATGATAATACTGAATATATAATAGAATAATATTAATATATTAATAATCACATCAAATTTATCCAAATTCTCTTTATTCTCACTTTATCATCATTATTGGACATGATTAATGGAATTCAGGTAATTATTATTATTAGGTACCCTAATAATTGCAGAACATCAATGAATGGAGAAACGTCATTTTTGAGTCTACTCTGCCAAAGGCTATATTCGCTGATTTTGCCGTTTTCGACTTTTGGGATTTTTTTTTCTTTTTTACCTTTTTTTATTATATCTGGACCAAATTCCTTTATTATCATCATTATTATCATGATTATCATCATTATTATCGTTATCATCATCATTATCATCATTATCATCATTATCATCATCATTATCATCAGTATTGCAATTATTATCATCATTATTGGCAATATTTATCATTATTATTGCATATTGCAGTGTATATTATATATTTACTCTTACTATGAACACCTACATAATGATAATATACCATACCACAAATGATAAAACAATAATAAACGTTTTTTTATAATCATAATTTAATAATCATTATTGTTAATTAATATCTTATTAACTGTAATTATTTAACTGTTATAATGATTATTTTTACCAAGTTATACTACCAGTAAAAGATTAATATGAAATAATCAATAAGGTATTATTACAATATTATAACAATTCGTAGTATTCTATTAGTACTTATTTATTATTTTATGTGTTATTATTACATTTATAATAATATTTTTTGGCATAATTACTATATTAAAGTAATAATAATAAGATAATAATAATAATAATAATAATAATAATAATATAATAATATCTAATTTAATTATAATAATTATATAATAATAATGATATTATGATATAATGATAATATAATGATAATACACGTAATCTATTCTAATCATCAATGTTATCCAATTCTCTTTAATTCTCACTTTTCTCATTATTGTCATGATTAAGAATTCAGGTATATATTATCGTTTTACCCTAATAATTGCCAATCAGTCAAATGATGCAAAAACGTCCCTTTTTGAGTCTAACTCTCAAGAGGCTATATTCGCTAGATTTTGCCAGCTTTTTTTCGCGTTGGGTTTTTTTTCTTTTACCTTTTTTTTATATATATGGCACAATTCCTTTATTATCATTCATATATATCATGATTAATCATCATTTATTACGTTATCATCATCATTATCATCATTATCATCATTATCATCATCATTATCATCATTATTGCAATATTTCATCATTATTGCAATATTATCATTATGTATTGTCAATTATTCAGTTATAGATTATTTTTCATGATATACTAATAACAACTACAATAATAATAGTAATAACAATGATAATACAAATAATAACTTTGTATAAATCATATTTAGATCATTTTTTAATTCATATCGTTATTACTGTAATTATTACTGTTATAGTGATTATTTTTACAATTATACTACCAGTAGAAGATAATAATGATATAAATAACAATAATGATATATTAACATATTATACAATTCGTATTATTATAATTATACTTATTATTTATTATTATTGTTATTATTACAGTTATAATCTATTTTTTGGCAATAATACTAATAATTGAAGTAATAATAATATATAAATAATGTAATAATAATAATAATAATATATATAATAATAATCTAATTATAATATATTAATGATAATAATGATATAATGCATACTACTAGATAATAATATGATAATAGTAATAATATTAATATCATCAATGTTATCCAAATTCTCTTTAATGAGACAAGTTTATCATCATTTTGTCATGATTAATAAATTCAGTATTAATTATCATTATTACCCTAATAATTGCCCAGAATCATCAAATTAAATGGAAAACGTATTTTTGGAGTCGACTCTTGCAAAAGGCATATTTCGCTAGTTTGCCGCTTTTCTACTTTGGGATTATTTTTTCTTTTACCTTTTTTATATATATGCACCATTCCTTTTATTATCATCATTATTAATCAGATTTAGCATCATTATATCGTTATCATCATCATTATCTCATTATCATCATTATCATCATCATTATCATCATATTGGCATTATTATCATCATGATTGCAATAATTTCATTAATTACTATGGCAATTAATGTGCGTGATCAATATTTTTACATCTAACTACTAACAACTACCAATAGTAATAGTATAACGAATGATATAAACAATAATAACGTTTTTAATAATCATATTTGATCATTATTTATTATTTTAATTAATATACGTTATTACTGTAATTATTTGTGATAGATGATATTTTACATTATACTACCAGTAAAATAAGAATAATGATAATATACAATAATGATATTATTAACAATATTTATACAATTCGTATTATTATTATAACTTATTATTATATTATTGTTATTATTACGGTTTATAATATATTTTTTGGCAATAATACTAATAATTAAAGGTAATAAGAATATAATCTATATGTATAATAATATATATATAATAATAATAATAAATATAATAATGAATAATAATCATTAGAATAATAATAATGCAATAATGATAATAATATAATATGAATATAATAATGATACTTAATATATTATAATCATCAAATGGTATCCAATCCTCTTATTTCCTTTATTATCATTATGTCATGATTAATAGATGTCAGGTATTATTATCTTAATTGGACCCTATAATTGCCGAGATCATCAAATGAATGGAGAAACGATCATTTTGGATTCCTACTCTCAAAAGCTATTTTTCGTGCTAGCATTTTGCCGCTTTTTCGACTTTTGGAATTTTTTTATATCTTTTACCTTTTTTATTTATAGATGGACACAATTCCTGTTATTATCATCATTATTATCATGATTATCGTCATTATTATCGTTATCATACATCATTATCATCATTTCATCATTATGTCATCATCAGTATCTCAATTAGTTGCAATTATTTCATCATTATTGCACAATTTATCATTATTTTGCAATTATGCAGTTATAATATATATTTTTACATCTATACTAACTAACACTACAATAATAATAGTAATAACAATGATAATAACAATAATACAGTTTTATATAATCATATTTATATCATTATTTATTTAATATCGTTATTACTGTATTAGTACTGTTATAATGCTTATTTTACAATTAACTAACCATAAAAAGAATAATAGTGAGAAATTAACAATAATGATATTAATTAACCTATTTCTAAACACTTCGTATTATTAGATTATCTGTATTATTCGTATTATTGTTATTATTACAGTTATAATATATATTTTGGCAGTAATACTAATATTAAGTATAATAATTAATAATACTAATAATATAATAATAAACTAATAATAATAATCATAATAATAATAATAATACTAATTATAATATATAACATGGAAAATATAACATATACTAATGGATAATAATGATAAATAATAATGATAATATTAATATTTATAAGCATCAAATGTTATCCAAATTCTCGTTATCTCCTTTTATCCTCATTATTGTCATGGTTATAGAATTCAGGTAATTATTATCAGTATTACCCTCTATTGCCGGAATCATCAAATGAAAGGGAAACGTCATTTGGAGTCTACTTTCAAAAGGCTATAATTTCCGCTAGCATTTTGCGCTTTTCGGGACTTTGGGATTTTTTTTCTTTTACGCTTTTTTTATTATATTGGCCACAATTCCTGTTTGACATCATTATTAGCATGAATTATCATCATTATATCGTTAGCATCATCTTATCATCATTATCATCATTATCATCATATTATCATCATTATTGCAATTATTATCATCATTATTGCAATAATTATCATTATGATATGCAATTATTGCAGTTTATAATATATATTTTTTTACATCTTACTAATAACACTAGCATAATAAGAGTAATTACCAATATAATAACAATATAACGTTTTTTAATAATTTCATAATTTATATCTTATTTTAATTAATATGTTATTACTGTAATTATTACTGTTATAAATGATTATTTTTACAATTATCTCCCAGTAAAAAGAATAATAAGACTAATAATAACAATAATGATCTATTAACAATATTATACATTCGTATTATTATAATTATACTTAATTATTATTATTATTTGTTATGATTACATGTTTCTATATGTTTTTTGGCAATAATACTAATAATTAAAGTATATAATCATATAATAATATAAATGAAATAATGCTAAATAATAATAAACTAGTAATAATAATAATAATATTATAAATAATAATAATGATAATAATGATAAATCATGATAATAATGATAATAATTAATTATATATAATAATATTAATAATCATCAATGTTATCCAATTCTCTTTATTCTCACTTTTATCATCATTATTGTCATGATTAATGAGATTCAGGTAATTATTATCATTATTACCCTAAAAAAAATACATTGCCAGAATTCATCAAATGACTGGAAAAAACGTCATTTTTGAGTCTACTCTCAAAGGCTATATTTTTCGCTAGATTTTGCCAGCTTTCAGGACTTTTGTGGGGATTTTTTTTCTTTTACTTTTTTATTATATGTGGACACAATTCCTGTATTATCATCATTATTGATCATGATTATCATCATTATTATCGTTTATCATCATCATTATCATCATTATCATCCTTATCATCATCATTACATCACATTTATTGCAATTATTATCATAATTATTGCAAATAAATTATCATTATTATTGCAATTATTGCAGTTATAATATCTTTTTTTACATCTATCCTAATAACAACTACAATAATAATAGTAATAACAATGATAATAACATAATAACGTTTTTATAATCATAATTTATATCATTATTTTAATTAATATCGTTATTACTGTAATTATTACTGTTATAATGATTATTTTTACAATTATACTACCAGTAAAAAGAATAATAATGATAATAATAACAATAATGATATTATTAACAATATTATAACAATTCGTATTATTATAATTATACTTATTATTATTATTATTGTTATTATTACAGTTATAATATATTTTTGGCAATAATACTAATAATTAAAGTAATAATAATAATAATAATAATAATAATAATAATAATAATAATAATAATAATAATAATAATAATAATAATAATAATAATAATTATAATAATAATAATGATAATAATGATAATAATGATAATAATGATTAATAATAATTGATAATAGTAATAATATTAATAATCATCAAATGTTATCCAAATTCTCTTTATTCTCACTTTTATCATCATTATTGTCATGATTAATAGAATTCAGGTAATTATTATCATTATTACCCTAATAATTGCCAGAATCATCAAATGAATGGAAAAAAAACGTCATTTTGGAGTCTACTCTCAAAAGGCTATATTTCGCTAGATTTTGCCGCTTTTTCGACTTTTGGGATTTTTTTTCTTTTACCTTTTTTATTATATATGGACACAATTCTGTTATTAATCATCATTATTATCATGATTATCATCATTATTATTCGTTATCACATCATTATCATCATTATCATCATTATCATCATCATTATCATCATTATTGCAATTATTATCATCATTATTGCAATAATTATCATTATTATTGCAATTATTGCAGTTATAATATATATTTTTACATCTATACTAATAACAACTACAATAATAATAGTAATAACAATGATAATAACAATAATAACGTTTTATAATCATAATTTATATCATTATTGTATTAAGTTATATCGTATTACTGTTAATTTATTTTTACAATATTACTAAAAGTATAGTAATAACATAGATATAAAATAAACAATGATATTAATACTTTATTATTATTGTTTTTTTCAGTATAATATTTTTGGCAAAAAACAATAAATTTAAAATAAAAATAAAATAAAAATATAATAAAATAAAAAATAATAAAATAATATAATAAAAAAATAATAAAAATTATATCTTTTTTTAATAATAAAAATATAATAATGTAATAAAGATAAAATTAAAATAAGATAATATAATAATATTAAAATCTCAAATGATCCAATTCCTTTTTTCCCCTTTTTCATCATTTTGCATGATAATAGAATTAGGTAATTATTTAAATTTTTACCCTAAAATTGCCAGAATCCAAAAGAATGGGAAAAAAATCTTTTTGGGGTCTACTTCAAAAGGCTATTTCGCTAGATTTTCCCCTTTTCCTTTTGGGGGTTTTTTTTTTTCCTTTTTTTTTATTATATTGGACACAATTCCTGTTATTCATATTTTTTCATGATTATATCTTTTATCGTTATAAACGTATTACAACCCTTAATCATCATTACAATTCAAATTTTTATATTACAAAAACATTATTTCAAATTTTTATACAAAAAATTTTTCAATAATAAAAAAAAATTAAAAATTTTTCAAAAAATT
>NW_023638721.1:0-2500 GCF_015228065.2 Penaeus monodon
ATAAATATATATATATATATATTTATATATATATATAATATATTATATATATTATACATATATATATATATATATATTAATATATATATATATATACAATATATATAATATTATATATATATTTATTTAATATATTTTATACCACACACACATTGTCGATGTGGCTACACATAATTCTATTTCTGTTCCAGTGGGACCACGTTTTGTTTGCCACGTCTCCAGTCTCAAATAGGAACCATTCACTCACGAGGGCGTAGATGACAATGTTATCTGACCTCGCTTGAACCCGTCAGTTCGTGGCCAACCCGCGGCGTCGTAAGGTTTTTTGGCCTAGCCTCCCCCTCCGGGCAGGTTGACCTGACCGTGCCCGCTTTTACTCATATAGACATCGTCTCGTGTGTTCCCAACAAGTTCACTACCCCTGCTTCACATTATAATTAGGGTACTATACCCGTTATACACACACACACACACACACACACACACACACACACACCCCCACGCACGCACGCACACACAACACACACATTTTAATATATATATATTATATATATATATATTTTATATAATATATATATATATAATATATATATTAAATGTGTGGGGTGTGTGTGTGCGTGCGTGCGTGGGTGTGTGTGTGTGTGTGTGTGTGTTTTGTGTTTTGTGTGTATACGGGTATAGTACCCTATTATAATGGTGAGCAGGGTAGTGATACTTGTTGGGAACACCGAGACAAATTGTCTATATGATAAAGCGGGCACGTGTTCAGGTCAACCTGCCGGAGGGGGAGGCTAGGCCAACCTTACGACGCCGCGCGTTGGACACGAACTGACGGGTCAAGCGAGGTCAGATAACATTGTCATCTACCCCCTCGTTGAGTGAAGGGTTCCTATTTGAAAACTTGGAGCCACGTGGCAAACAGCCCACGTGGTTCCACTGGTAACAAAAATAGACTTATGTGTATGCCACATCGTACAATGTGTGTGTGTGTATACATATATTTAAATTATATATATATATATTAAAATATATATATATATGTATATATATATATATATATATATATATATATATATATATATGTATGTATATAAAATATATATTTATGTAGGGTATGTATACATGTATAAAATATATATAAATATATATATATTATTATAATATATTTTATTTTATATATATAAATATATTATATATTATATAAAATTTTATATATATATATATATATATAATATATATGGTGTGTGTGTGTGTGTGTGGTGTGTGTATGTTGTGTGTATGTGTGTGTGTATTTTGTGTTGTGTGTGTTTGTGCAGGGTGTTTTTGTGAAGAAACACCCCTTAAATAATTTTTTCATTTTTTAATTAGAGTGATACGCAAAAACACAAATTTCAGGGACTGTTCAGCTTTAACATGATTTTGTGTGTGAGAATAATGAAATATTTAACATATAAGGAAGAGTCTAAACATTTAGCTATGAAAATATGTTTTTTTTCTATTTATTTAGTTACACTAAATGGTAAGTAAACCGATATACTTAAACGAATTAATTAATTAAGAACCAAATTCAAGCATGACAGCAATTTGAAAATAAGAAATACTCCAGAAAAAAACTCTTTATTCTGAACACCTCAATAAATGCTATAGAAAATTAATGCGTTTGGTACTTAATGCTTCAAAATAATATATTTTGCTCCATTTAAATTGACGCATTATAAGCAAAGATAATGCAGCATCTCATAAGCAATCTGTGCTAAATGCCTACTGTTTTAGGTAATTAGTTTTTAATCCGTTTTGCATTTAAAACACAGTTACACAATGAGATCTTTTTCATCGTGACCAGACTAACTACCATCTCCAAAAAGCATCTCAAATCCTTGGCAATGATCAGGCCCTAGTTTTTTTCTGTCGAGGTCACTCGGCAAAGGACCTTCATTTCTGATTTGGAGGCTTTTTGGTGTGCTCGGTCACCCAGTTCACATGCAGTCAGACGTAGTGCTAGAGCCATCTTGAATTATAAATAGTCTTGTAGTCCAATGTATAGAGGATTACTCTCGCTGTTTCATTTCTGATCATTTTGTGGTAGCCTAGAATTGAATCTAAAGTTATTCTCTGTCTGATAACATGAGTTTTATGTATCCCAATGGTTAGACTCTGTTCCAGTTTGTTCCTGAAGCATTATCAAATGAACATTTGAAGTCATGTATATCACTTCATCAAGTCATGCAGTAACGGCTAGATTCTTGTCATCCCTGATGTGTTCATCAGATACACATTTTTCGTCTATCTTCAACTCTGCTGACTTACACTGGGCTTCTTTTGGTACGCAATTTTTTCTTAGTGGTGCGCTACAGAAAGCGAGATTAATCGGTCATGTAATCGCTGCATGCGTGAAAAATATATCAAAGGAAAAAGTACTACCCGCTTTGACACCCCGGACAAACCTCAAGACAGCTGACACTCTTGGTCATATTCTTTTTGGCTTTGAATTTAGATTTCT
>NW_023638721.1:7500-12737 GCF_015228065.2 Penaeus monodon
GGGCCTCGTTTTGACCGGGAGTTTGTTTTTCTCTAAAGATCCCCGCCCCCGCTAAGGTCAAACCCCTCGCCTTCCTCCGGGTTGGGCTGACCGTGGGACCTCCGCCGCCCCGCCCGATTTACTCCTTTAGACCAAGGTCGTTAAAGGTCGGTTTTTTGTTAGCGTTGTTCCCCCTTTACGTGGGTTGTTTTTGCGGGGGCCCCTGTCAGCCTCTGTAATAGAGTACGCATAGCCGTTTTAAGGTGTTGTGTGTGGGGGTGTTGTGGTGCTTGGGCATATAAAATGTATTATGTATACATATTATATATAAATTTTTGTTGTGGTGTGTGGTGTGTTATTTTATTAAATTTTATTATTATATAAATATATTATATATATAAATATTTAATTATTTAAAAATTATACCCCCACACCCCCAACACACCACCGCCCGCACCCCAACCCCAAAACACACCACACCCCAACGCCCAAACCCCCAACCCCCCAACCACCCAACAACCCCACAACACCCACCACACACAACCCACCCCCCACACCCCACCACACACCCCCCCAAAAACCCCCACCACCCCCAAACACAACACAACCCCACAAAACCCCCATATAAATATATATTTTTTTTCTCCCCTTCTCTCTTTCTCTCTCTCCTTTTTTTTTCTTTTTTTTTTTTTTCTTTTTTTTAAGGGTAGGTTTCATGTTGAGGCCGCCGTGGTCCCCCAAGCATTTTTACTTAAATTGTAGTTTTTCTTTTGGTTGTGATGCTTTGGGAGTGAGGTTACGGGAGGGGTCCCCCAGTTCCCTTTCCACGGAAGAGTGCCGGTTTACCTTATATAATATATATATAATTATATATTATATATATTTTATATTTTATAATATATTTTATATATATATAATTATAATTTAATATATATATATAATATATTAATAATATATAATATGATTAAAAGTGGATAGAAGAGGGGGGGAGCAGTTTTCTCCCCCAACAAACAAAAACCTTCCGTTTTTCAATTAGGGGATTCTGGAAAAAAAGAAAGGGGAAGGGGGGGTGGGGAATGGTGAAATCAAAATTGAGTCCCCCGGTAGCATAGCAAAACCTTCAAATTTCCAAAAGCCCCTAATTGGATTTTGGATACTTCCCTCCGTCTCCCTTTCTCAGCAAATAAGGATAAAAGTGAAAAAAACCAAATAAATTTGCTTTGAAGAACCACCAGGCCAAAAAGCTCATGTATTTAAGGGATTCATGCAACCCCCATTTAATCAAGAATGAGTGATGAAATGGGGAAGGGGGGAAAAACCGAAACATGGCCAGCGATTTTAATACATTTTATTTTCGGGCAGTGGGGTTTCCCCAAAAATCGCTTGCACTTCAGACCAATAAGGTCTGCGTGTGGGGAAGGGAAAAAAACTTTAATAATAAAAAACTAACTTAGAAAAAAAAAAAAAAACATCGTGTGTTTTTTCTTTTAAAATTTGCTGCCAAAAAGTATTTTCCCACCAAACCATCCTTAGGGATATTTTTAAAAAATGGAGTTTTTTTTTGACCCTTTTACCCTTTTGTTTTATATCATCAGTATTTAATTTTTTTTTTTTCCACTTTTTTGGTCTAAACCATTTTTGGCCCGGGGGAAAATTTTCTAAGCAAAACCAAATATGTTTCCCAAAAAGCTGGTGTATAAAGAGCAAACAAAAGAAAGCAACGAATTTTATGAGGGGGTGTGACGGTATTTTTTTATTTCAGGGGGGGGACTGATTTTACAGCCTATTCTGGTTGGGAAATTACAAAGGAACCCCCACATACAAAACCTAACCAGGGGACGGCGGCATAATTTTGTGTTTTATGGTCCTGTGTATAAATTTAAAATTGGTTTATTAATGGTATATATGTTAAAATAACATAAAATATATATATATACATTACATACCTTTCATACATACATTACCAAAAACACCCAAACAACCCCCCACAACACACCACCCACCAAACCCCACAACCACCCCAACACCAAAACACACAACCAAAACCCCCCACAACACCCACCAATATTTAAAATTATTTAATAATATATATATATATATTATATTAATTATGTCAAGGCCCGGGGGGGGCCGAGGGGGTTTGGGGCATCGGACTCAAGACTGTCACGACGGCAATCTGAGTTCGAGGGGTTCGAGTCACCGCCGGCGCGTTGTTCCCTTGGGCAAGGAACTTCACCTCGATTGCCTACCTAGCCAATGGGTGGCCAACCAGCCCAAGTCAGTGCTGGTCCAAAGCCCGGATAAAATAGAGAGAATGATTAACTAAAAGGTAAACCGACAACTCTCCGTGGAAAGAAACTGGGGACCCTACCACGTACTCACTCCAAGAGCATTACAACATGAGAACTACAATTAAGTATCATGCTGTGACCATGGGCAGCTCAAACATGAACCTACCATAAAAGAAAAAATATATATATATATGCGACATCCGTTTAATAATGGAATCTGCCTAAGCTGGTCTGACATCCATCCACCGGCCTGTTAGCTGTTGGCCGCCTGTGACATGACCTCATCTTCGGCGACAACAGGAAAACGCTTGGAGGGGGGTGTCCCCACGCCTTAGGATTGAAAGCGTTCTAGCAAGACCTGAAGGAATCAGTCTGAGTCCGTTCCCTGAACCGCGAGCACCTTCCCCCTTTCGCCCGAAGGGAGCTGATGCCGCCTCCACCACATCTACCCATGACAAGATCTAAATGCGAAAACAGATATTGAGTTTTCCTCTGGACCTGCCAGATAATATAGTGGTTTTCTAGTAAAATTCCAATTAGAAAACTATTATAGTCTGGTGGCAGGGTGGTCGTCGCGTCCTTTAGGCCCACAACACGAACACCACGTCTCTGGAAAAACGCTCGACCTCTCCTGAAGACCTGTCTACGAAAACCACGTGAGTACAAGTTTTGGGTCTATTTTTTTCTATTTCCTTCCTTCTTCTCCCATAAAATATGTTAAGGTGTTGGTTTTGTTGGGTAAAAATTAAAAATACTAAGTGACAGCAAATGGCACATTCACACCACTATTCTTCTGACCTCAGATCGCAATTACCGTGTGATCACGGTATGTGGTTAAAAAAAAACATCAATTTCTTTCGTTAGTTATGTAGTTGATTAATTTTCTCGATTATTAAAGATTTATATTGTTTCAACTACAACAAATTTTAATGTATTCATGATTTTATCTTTATCACGAATACCAATCATATCATTTATTTCTCCCTCGTGTTCTCCCATCTCAACATGACCTCACTTTCTCTTTTCCTTTTTGGTTGGTTGGAACGTGGAAAGGGTCAAGAAGAGGACCGCTCATTTTTCCCATAAATTTTTGGTTGTTGTTTTTGTTTGGACACTTTGGGTATTAACCATAGCACCATTGGTGCTATTGGTTCTATCGGCACTAGAATGGAGCTTGTAAACAGGATTTTATATAAATTATTATTCAAGTTATAGCGTAGATTCTTTTCCCCCCAATATATAAGCAACACAGGGGATGCCTGATAAAATAACTTCTGGGTTGTGTTTAAATCGGCTTTTAATAGGGAATCGCTTGCTCCAAACGTTCTATAGTTAGGTAACAGGTAAAAAAAACCAAAAGTTATTTTGTTTTGAATCGGCAAAAAAATTTTTTTCAAAGTCGGTGTGGGGAAAAACGCAGGTTTTAATGTTTCCGTTTATTAATGTTTGGGAACTTTGGGTTAAAAACTAGAATCATTATTCACTTATAACACCACCCTTCTCAACCCCCCCCTTAAAGCCGCTTGCATGTTTTGTGTGGGGGTCGTGGTAGATACCCCGTAGGGAAAATGGTCACGAAATGCCCATCGCAGATAAAGGGAGAAAAGAGCAGGGGTTTATTTTATAGATTTTTTCCTGGCCTCGGTTCCCCTTCCCTGATTTTGGGGGCAAATTTGGGGGTATATATAGGGAATCCCCCCATCCCCCTGGGAAGGTCCCATGAAAATTGCATAAAACTAGATAAAGGTTACCACTGCAGTTTCAGGGGAAAAAATTTTTCTGAACCCCTTAGAAAAGGGTTTTCAAATTGTTAGAAAAAGGCTTGTGAAATATTATTTTTCACGTCACCCCCCCATTTAAAATGGCATACATTTCTGTTTGCCATATCATAAAAAATGTTGAATTTCAATTGTGGTAAAATTTGGGAAAAATAAATTTTGGTATTTAAAAATAAGCATTGCTAAATTTTTTATCTTCAGTTGTAAAAAAAATTGAATCTTTTGTGTTTGTGAAAACATTTTTTCTGTGCGAGGTCCACTTTTTCGCTTCCATTGCACACTCGCTGGGCGCTCCACTCACACACAAAACGGCCAAACCCCCCCCAACACCAACTTACTCCACCACTCATTAATCCTCCACACAGAACAAAAAAAGACCAAACTGAAAAAACCTTTTTCATTAATTAGGGTTTTTGTTTTTTTAGTTGCCCGGGTAAAAAATTTTTATGATATATCTCTTTCGCCCGCGGGATTTTTGGGCAGTCGTTGAAAGAGTGACTCGTAAAAATTTATTTTTTCTTTTCTGGGGACAAACAAAACTGGTTCAAGTAAATTCCCTTTTCCCCAAAATTGGGTGGTTGTCGTTTTGCTTATCTCTTCTCATATCTATAAGAGGGACGGGTTGGTAAGTTTTTAAACCAGGTCCATGCAGATTCCCCCTACTGATGTCTTTCCCTTTTTCCTATTTTTTCTTCTTTTATCTTTGGGGAAAAATAAAAAACCCCCAAAAAAAATTAAAAAAAGGGGGCGAAAAAATAAAAATAAAAAAAAAACAATTAAAAAAAAAACCATGCAAAAAAATTTTTTTAAAATAAAAAAACCAGCTTGTGGAACTTCACACCCCCTCTTTTTTTCCTTTGCCTTTTTTCTTTTTCTCTTTATTCTGGCCCCTACGTGTATTAATCTGGGTTTTTACCGGACGATAACCGACACGGAAAACTGGCAGAAAAATGGTTTTACCATAGGATGCTGTGGGGGAAACGATGTCCCCCAGAAGATTCGCCCATGGCCTGGCGGACCCCCGGATGTTTTTATCAGAAAGCAGGTAAATTTAAAGCCGCCCCATGATGTAGTGTAAGGGCCGGGTAGAAATCCCCGTTAAAAAAATTCAGGAGGTTTTGTCAGTGCAGTTCCCGCCCGCCTGAGATTCCCGGGGAAGAGGAACGTTCCCGCCGGGGGGCCCTAGATA
>NW_023638722.1:0-12736 GCF_015228065.2 Penaeus monodon
TTTTTTTTTTTTTTAAGCAGACTTTTAAACCAAGAAATATTCGCAGATTTTTTCGTTTAATAAGTGTTCCAAATAGTGCTTTCCATTTCCATTATTGTAAAAGCAGTTAAATTCCTTTTAAAATTTAAAGGTTGGATAAGAATCTGTCACACGCATGATTGAGTTATCCCCTGTTGGAAGTGCATATCCTAAAGGTGCCAGGGATAAAATGGAATACGTGCTGCATAAATCTCCAGTCTACAGCCTTCAACTGTATTGGGATTTTTACAACAAAGAAAAACGAAATTTAAAAAAAAGTGTGTCCCTTTGGGTCCCCAAATTCCTTTAAATAAAAATGCTTTGTTTTAATTTCTTCTCTCTTTACCATGGGTGTCTGAATTAAGCGAATAGCATCTGCTTGCAAAAGCCAAATCGTTTTTTTCCCCTGGTACTATAAGATATTGGGGTTTATTAATTTTAAACGTTTCAATTAGCAGATATGTTCCCTTCTTTGTCCTAGCTAAAAAGGAAAATAAATTACGGGGTTTTGAAGAGTTCATCACAGAAAGCAAAGACCGAGGAAAATAACAACAGTAAAATAATTGAGAACTTTATACAAGTAAAAAAAAAAACCCCATTCTCTACATATTCTAAAAAAGCAAACATTATGGTGAGTTCACTCAGTAGTAGGTTGAGACATATATTCCAATACAGGATGTGCAACTTTGGGTTTGCTCACAAACGCACACCACACCACATCACACCACACACCACACCACACCACACACCACCACACCACACACCACACAATATAATAATATTATATATTTATATATTTTATATTTATTTATATTAGTATATATATTATAGTAATATATATATAATTATATTTCTTGTGTTTTATATATATATTATATATATATATATATATATATAATAATATATATATATATATACAAACCCCCACCCCCAAACCACCAACATATGAAAATTTATAATAATAATAAATAAAATAATTTAATATAATAATAATAATAATAATATTTTATTTATTATTATTTTATTATTGATACTGTTTATTAAAATTACGGGTTTTATGTTGCATTTTTTCCTTATTATCAAAATTAATTATTTTTGGGCAATCTTATGATAATTATCCATTATTATCATCATTTTTGGTCATAAAAATCCAATTATGATCTAATTATTATCAGTAATAACTAAATAATTGTTCCCAATTATCATTAAAATCGAAAAAGGGCTTTTTAAGTATAAAACTGAAGAGGATGAACGGGAAATTCTTCTTTTATCTTTCTTATTATAATTGCCCACTGTTGTTGCTATTACATCACTACAATCACCATTTCTCATTATTATCATTATCATCTTATCAAATTTTCATCCATTATTATCTCTTTATCATCATTATTTATGGGTTATTATTGAAATTATTGTAGTTATAATATTATTTTTGTAAAATTATACATCTACTACTACTTTACAAAATGATAATACAATAACAATTTGATATTACTGCTAATTTTTTACCGTAATTATTGCATTTATAGTAATTATTTTTGTAATTTACTAATAATGGAAAAAAAAATAATGGAATGATGAAAATTTAAATATAATGACCATTATCATTATTTAAATTGTGATTATTGCAGTTAAAATATTATTTTGGACCAATTAATAATAAAATAATAAAATAATATAATAATTAATAATAAATGAAAATAATAATGCTACGCCAGTGGGTCTTTGTCTCTTTTGCGAAACATGTGTAACATGAAAAGGATGAACCGGGGCAGTTTTTAACATGAAGGGGGACCTGGGCAAACAGCCCGGGCCAAACTGCTGTGAGCGGAAGGAGGGGGAAACAGCCGAGAGGGAGTTGGGTGCTGCTCCTGTGAAGAACCTGTGTGCCCTTGTGACCTGATAAACTTTGTTTTGGGCCCTGTTAAAAAGCGTAGTGCAGTGTGACATGCTGGTTTCCCCCTGATTGTGGCTATGAAAAGTGTATGGGGTAAATAACTTGTGAAAATAAAGGAAAAGACTGTCACTTTTGTGTTTATTGTCCCCTGCCTCACCACGTGGGGGGTTTCCCCCTGGTGGTGTTCGGGGAAACGATGGGTGCTCGGTGCCTTGGGAGCTGTTCAGTGTTCACGACCTGTGAATAGCACGCCGTCTGCCTAGCCTGCCTTGTGGTGGGTGGCAGAGAGAACGAGGGCGGTCCGCGTAACAAATGGTGTCAGGAGGGGGGATTGTGATATTTGATCTGTGAGAGCGCCAATTTATCATGTCTCCAAAGATGGCGGCAGCCATGAGGGGAGAGGAGGGCTATGACTGAGACAGGGCACGAGTGAGGGGGAAAGCCAAAGGCCCAGATGGACCTAAATCACTGCCATTGCTGGCCGGGTATGAGGGAGGAAATGGCACAAAGGGCAGAAGAGCATGCACAGAGGGCACGCGAGGCAGGCGCACCATCTCGTCGAGATGCAGGCAAGGAAGCAGAGGAAACAGTTTCTGCCAAACTGTTGAGGTGCTACAGAGAAAATCTTGCATCTGTTAAGAGGGAAAAAACTCAGCATACACCGGACAAGGCCTGCAACAGCGTGAAGAGTGAACTGATGGAGGGGGTGCAGACCTCTGAAGGGCGAGGTTTCAGGGCCTAAAGGGAGGAAGTGAAGGAGGAAAGGCGGCGTCACGGGGTTTAGAAAACGTTGCAAGCAGAGAAGGCAGACGAGGTTCTGGCAACAGATCCAGAGTGTCAGATTTACTGGGGTCTGCCTGGGGTCCGTTGGCAGAAACCCCCAGGCCTCGCAGCGTCGTGTCGGAGCCAGTGGTCCGCTGCGAGGGCTGGGGACCCATCGGAAACCGTCCCTTGGGTAAGGTGGCGGCAAACTCGGCCCCGGTCAACCCGCCTCTTTTGCCTCCCTCACCCCCTTTTCCTCCCCCCCGGGCGTGTTAGTTTCACGGCACGCGTTCTCCACCCCGCAGCCCCTCGGCCTTCCGGGACATTCTGTGAAGTGTAAGCCAGCTGATTACGAGGGGGAAGGTGGCCTGGGAGGCATATGTTCCCCCAAATTTTGGGAAATGCTGGCATCTGCCCAGGCTGGAGCCAGGAAGAGAAGGCCCTGCAGCTGGTAACAGGCGCTAAGGGGCCCCGCAGTGGGAATGTTGGGGCATCTGCCGCCCCTCCCCAAAAATTTCCTCTTACACCAGCCGTGGCGGAAGGGGCTTTGAAAAAAAGCGTTTCGGGCACCCCCACCCAGGCCGAGGTATATCGGAAACCCGCTTGAAAAAAAGCGGGGGCTCGTGAGCGTGGCGAGACCACTTTGTCCCAGCTGGCACAGGGGGTTGGAGCGCTGGTAAGGAGGTTCGTACCCTGCGGGCCTGCGGAAGAATGATCGTGGTCCTGGGCCCCCCCCCCGATTTCTTTGTTGACGCTTTGCAGGACTAGCAGCTGCAATCTACGTTCAAGCAGGACACCCTGGGGGACCTGCAGGGGCGGGGGCGAGGGGCCTTGGGAGTTTGAGGCCTTCCTGAAGGCAAACCAAATGGGCCTAGGGCCCCGCTGCTTCCAGCCCCGCCATGACTTCCGGGGCCAGAAGGCTAAAGTGGAGAAGATAGCATTGAGGAAGGTGAGGCCCGAGCACTTTTTCAAGGCTTATGGGTTGAGGCTGCGGTAAGGAAGGGCACAGACGTAGTCGGTTTTCGGGAGGGAAGCGGAGAAACACGTCCTTTTCAAAACCGGAAAGGATTCTGATGCCTTCCAGCAGTGCTGCAAGGACTGTGGCAGGTTGGGTTCCCAATCCGAGGCATGTCCTAAGGCTAAGGAAGTGGTACAGGAGGAAAAATCGGACAAGGCTGGAGAAGGGGGCCGAAACCCCCGCCGTCCCTCGGTTTCCCGGGCCCCGACTTGGGTTAAGCTGCCGTCGAACCAGCACGATGCAGGTGGAGGGCTCAATAGATGGGAAGCCATGCCGCTGACAGTGGACACTGGGGGCTGAGGGAAGACCCCAGTGGGGGGCTGATATGTTGGCCCCTAGCAAACTTCCAGACGCACCACAACTGTTGTGGTGTCACGGGGGATTGTGTGGGAGCTCAAAGGGCCAGTGGAGGCTCATTGGCGTGGGCAGGACGGTGCAGCGGCGCCGGTGTATGTGGGGCCCATCTGGACGAAACACTGCTTGCTGGGCCTTGGACTACCTGACGCAGAGTAAGGCGGTGTGTTCGACTTGGGACGGAAGCTGGTGAGGGTGTACATTACAGACATACAGACATTACATACATACATACATATATATAATATATAATATATATATATAAAATATATATATATTTTATATTATATTTATGTGGGTGGTGTGTGTGTGTGTTTGTGGTGTGTGTGGTGGGTGTGGTGTGTGTGTGTGTGTGTGTGTCGTGTGGTGTGGGGTTTGGGGTTTTGTGGGGGCAGTGGTGTTTGTGGGATGGGGCAGTGTGTAAATGAATGGGGGCAGTGGTGAATGGATGGACAGTGGTGTAATGGATGGGCAGTGGTGTAGTGGATGAGGCAGTGGTGTAGTTGGGTGGGCAGTGGTGTAGTGGTGGGGGGCATGGTTGGAGTGGATGGGGCAGTGGTGTAGGAGGGATAGTGGTGTAAACGGAGGGACCGTGTGTAGTGGATGGGGGGAGTTTGGGGTAGGGATGGGGAAGTGATGCAGTAGATGTAGGGATACAGAAAATAGAGAAAAGGAGAAAAAGTGAGGTGACAGAGCAAAAAAAACAAAGGGGGAAAAAAGAGATAAGGGGGATAGAAAGACACAGCAGATTGACAGAAAAAACAACAATTCCCACCCACCCTTTTATCCCATCACCACCCCAATCATCCCTGAAACCCTGTGTTTTCCCTTCCTAATGATTTTCCCCGTCCCCCCTCAGCTGCTGTGAAGAGACACGGTGTTGGTTTAGGGTGGGATAGTTGGGGGGCGGATGGGAAATGGGGGGAGGGGGGGGGGGGAAAATGGTGGGAGGGGGAAAGGGGGGAAATGAGCAGTAGAGTAGTGGATACCAAAAAAAAGACCCCCTGTGGGGTTTCCTCCCTTTTATGATTACCCTGTCCCCTCATGCGCTGTCGATGAGGACGTGGCTGGTCCTCGAGCCCCCTACCGATGAAAGACCCCGGGCGCCTCCCTTTCAGGTCGCCCTTGGTTTCGACGCCCCAATACGGGGCCCCCCCTTCGGGCCCCCCTCCGCTGCGTCCGCGGCCGAGTTCTTCAGTGGTAGGCATCAGAGAGGGAAAAAAGCTGTTCAGATTTTTCTTCTGGGAAGTTCAGTATGAGAAAAAAAAAACCCCACTCCCGACTTACAGAAGACACGCAAAAAAAAGCCCACTCATTTACAAACAAAAAACAACCCCCAAACCCTCATTCAAAACACACAGAAAATTTATCTACTACCGTAATTCTAAAACAGTTTTTCTCAAAAACATAAAATATACTAATCATATCTAATCCCAGCATCCCCTATCTCTGCATCTCTTTTTTTCCCCTACGATCTTCAAACTATTTAACTCCAAAAACCCCCCAAATTTCACATACTATTTAAAAGTTTGGGGGGTTATATCCCCCCTTTAATTTTAAAAAATTTATTTTAAAAAAACACACAACACACCCAACACACACCCAAAAAAACCAAAAAAACCCCACCCCCCCCCCAAAACCCAAACACCACACACCACACCACATATTTATATATAATATTTAAAAAATTATTTCTTATAATAAATTAAATTAAATAAAATATTTTCACATTTAAAATAAAAAACTTATGTTAATTTTAATAATTAATATTATATAATATTATATAATATATTAAAATTATATTAAAATTTTAAAATAATATTATATATAAAATTTAAATTTTATATTATTAAATATATATATATAAAAAAATTATATAATAATATTTTAAAATATATTTTTTAAATATATTAAAATTTATAAAGGATCATGTATGTATAAAAAAAAAAATTTTTAATATTAATATAATTTATTAAAAATAAATAATATTGCTAATACAGTATATATTAAAAAAAAAAATTAAAATATTTAAAATTATATATATAAAATAGATATATATATATTTTATATATTATAAAATAAAATATAAAAAATATAAAAAATTTAAAAAAAAATTTTTTATATATATAAAATTTTACCATATACTATAATTTGACATTAATACATAATAATAAGATTATATATATAATATTTATAAAGAAATTATTAAGATAATTTAATATTAAAATTAATAAATAATATAAGAAAATATTTAAATTATATTGGGTATAAGTATTAGTTAAGAAAGGGGTTATAAATTTTATAATATTATTTAAACTATTTCTATCTATTATCTATTATCTATATATTATAATAATAATATACTAAAATCTAAATTTTTTAAACTAATCATAAATAACATACTATATTTTACAGCGATCCCTTTATCTATTTTATCTAAAACCCTTCTAATTGATTAAATAAATTAAAAATTTTATAATATATTATAATAAATATATATTATATAATGTATTTATGATATTATATATTTTTTAATAAAAAAATTTAAAATATAAAAATATATAATATATTATATTTATAATATATATAAATAAATTATATAAATTTTTTGATAATATAAACCAATATTTTTGAAATATAGATATTTTTTATTAAAAATATATATATATAATATAATAAAATAATTTTTACCATAAATGTAATTATATATATTTTTTTATAACATATAAGGTATAAAATTATATTATATTAATTTAATATAATAATATAATTTATAAATGGATGGCAAATTAAAAATAAAAAAAATTTTAAGATTAATAAATAATAATATATATATTAATATGTATTATTATATATATAAATTAAATATAAAAAAAAATAAAATTTATATATATATTATAATAAAAATAAAATTTAAAAAATATATATATATATTAAAAATTACATAATTTTTTAAAAAAGCATAAAAACATGAATAGTATTTATATATTATATATATATATTATATATCTTAATATAAAAAATTAGAAAGGGATAGTAGAATAATAGATAGATTTTGAAGAAGAAGATAAAAGATATGAAATTTGGTATTAGATATGATATAGATAGAATTTATGATTAAAAGAAAATTAGATATTAGATAGATAGATAGTGATAGATAAAATGGGTTTTTATTATAATTTATAATTTAAAATATATACATTATATATATAACAAAACATTTATATTCCATTTTTTATTTTTTTAAAATATTTTTAATATTAAATAATAATATATTATAATTAAAAATTTTTAAATTTAAAATATTAAATTTATATTTAAGAAAAATTAAAATTTTTTATTAAATAGGAATATATATTTTATATTAAAAAATATATTATATTATTATTATAATATATATTTTAATAAAAATATATATATTAATTAGTATAATAATAAAATAATTAAAATAATAGTTTTTATAAACGTAGGTAGCATATATTATATTAAATTTAAATATAATAATAATATTAAATTTTTATTTTTTAAAAACTGCATCCATTTTTAAAATATAATATATATATAAAATTAAGATAATATATTTAAAAATATTAAAATAAATATTATATATATATAAATTAATAATTAAAAAAAATATATTATAATTAATTATTAAATTTAAAATTTTAAAATATATATTTTTAAATTATATTAATTATATGTAAAAGTTTATAAATTTTTTTGTTTTTATAATATATACTTATTTATATATTATATATAATTTTTCTAATATTATATAATAAATTTTATTTTTTGGTGTGTGTGGTGGGGTGTTTTGTTGTGTGTGTGGGTGTGGGGGTTTTGTGGTGGGGTTTTGGTTTAAAAAATTGTTTTTTTAAAAAGTGGTATATACAACACCCCCGTTAAGTAGTGATTTTTGTGTATTATGTAGTTAGATAGATTGATAGACGAAGAGAGAACGAAAGATGACAGGATTGGATGCTGAGTAGATGTAAATTGATTAGAATATATTTGTTTTGGGAGAATCTGTTTTTTTTGTAATTAAAGGTATTAGAAGATATTCTGTTTTTTTGAATGCAGGGGGTGGGTTTTTTTTTGTGAAAGAGTGTGTTTTTTTTGCGTGGGCTGTCTGTAATAGGTGGGGTGTTTTCTATACAGAACTTACCCTGAAGACTTACTGAAAGCGTTCCTCCTGATGTTACCACGAGAAATCGGCGCGGGACGGAGCGGAGAGGGCGGGGGAAGGGGCCCCCTATTCGGGTGGGGCCAAAGGGGGACTGAAAGGGAAGGCGACTCGGTCTTTTACGGGACGGGGTTCGAGGCACCAAACACAACGTGCCCCTCACCCACAGCAGCAGGGGGGTGGGGGCCCGGGGGGAATCTAGGAAGGGAGGAAAAACCCCGGGGTCTTTTTTGTACCCCACATCTACTGCATCACTTTTCCCCCTCCCCAAAACCACTGCCCATCCATCCCCCCATGTCCCATCCGCCACCACATCCCCCTCCACACCCCCAGACCACGTGCTCTCATGCCAGCAAAGATGAGGGGGGGACAGGGGAATCATAGGGAAAAGGGAAAAAAAAACTTGGGGCATGGATGATGGGGTGTTGGGGGGTGAGTGGTGGTGATATCCGTCGTCTTTCGTCAATCTGTTTGGTCTTTCTATCCCTTAAAACTCTTTTTCTTTCTTGTTTCAATTGCTCTGTACAACCCCCCTTTTTTTTTCCCTTTCATTTTCTGTATCCACCACTCTGCATCCCCTTCCCCCCTCACTTTTCCCACTCCCCCCTCCCTAAAAACCCCCCCGTTTTCCCCTCCGGTAAACCCACATTCCCCACCCAACACCCCTGGCCCCCCCCCCCCAACACCTGCCCCCCTCCAAAACCCCCACTGCCCCCCACTACACCAGGCCTCTCCAAATAACCACTTTCCCCCCCTTACCCCTGGCCCATCCATTCACCACTGTCCATTCACTACACACTGAAAAAAAAAAGCATTTTCACCATGCCCCAACCAAAACACAAAAACCACACCCCAACCCAACCCCAAACCACAAAACACACACAACACACACACAACCAAAACCCAAAACCCCACCCAATTTTTAAAATTTCTATTATTATTTATATATTATATATTATATAATTATAGTAGTTGTATGTATGTCTGTTTTGGTTGTAACCCCTCACCACTTTCCGTCCAAGGTCGACACACGCCTACTCTGCGTTTTGGTGTCCGGCCGCAAGGGAGTGCTCGCCAGATCGGCCCAAAATACACCGGCAGCCCTTTTCACCGTCCTGCCCACGCCCAATGAGCCCCCATGGGGCCCCCTTTTAGCTGCAAACCACAATTTCCCCCGTGACCCCACACAGTCTGTGGGTGCGTCGGGAAGTTTATTGGCCAAAAAATAACAGGCCGCACTAGGGGGTTTTTCAGGCCCCCGTGGTCCACTTTCCCGGCGGGGTTTGGGTTTCCCCCTCTTTTTGAGCCCCTCCACCCCGCTCGTGTGGTTCGAAAGGCAGCTTACCCAAAGTCGGGGGGCCGGGAAAAACCGGGGGGGGGGGGGGTTTTTGGCCCCTTTCCAGGGGGTCCGATTTTCCCCCCTGTACCACTTCCTTAGCCTTGGGGCATGCCTCGGGATGGTGGGGCCCAAACCGCCACATCCTTTTCAGCACTGCTGGAAAAAGGGATCGAAAACTCCGGGGTTTAAGGGGGGGGGACGGTTTTTTCCGCTCCCCCCGACCCGACTACGTTGGGGCCCTTTCCTTACCGAAGCCCAAAAAGGCCTTTAAAAGTGCTCGGGCTCACCTTCCTCAAGCTCTTCTCCACTTTAGCCTTTGGGCCCCGGAAAATCATGGGGGGGGGAGCAGCGGCCCCAGGGCCCACTGGTTGCCTTCAGGGGAAGGCCTAAACCCAAAAGGGGGCCCGCCAGCGCCACCCGCAGGTCCTCAGGGGTGTGCCCCCGCTTTGGGGGAGATTTTGCGCGCTAGTCCGCAAAGCGTCAACAAAGGGAAAACCGGGGGCCAGGCCCGAATCATCTCTTTGCAGAGGGGGGTACGACCTCCCCTTACCGCCCTCCCCTCCTTGCCGGGGGGGACAGTGTTCGCCACGCTCACGATCCCCTTCTTAAACGGGTCCCATATACCTCGGCCCGGTGGTGGGGCCCGAAAAAAAGGCGTTTCAAAGCCTCCGCCACCGGTGTTTAAAAAGGGGATGTTGGGATGGCGGCAGTGCCCCAACATTTTTACTGCGGGGGGCCCTTACCCCCCTGTTTTCCAGGGAGGGGTTTTTCTTTCCTTTGGCCAAGCCCCGGGGATGCCAGATTCAAAAAATTGGGGTAAAATTTTGCCCCCCACCACCTTTCCCGTCGTACTCCATGGCTTTCCCCCTTTTACAGAATGGGCTGGAGGCCCAGGGGCTGGGGGTGGGGAACGCTGCCGTGAATAAACCCCCGGGGGGGGGGGGGGGGGTTTTAGGGAGGCAACGAGGCGGGTTTGACCGGGTTCCGGTTTGCCCCAATAACCCAAGGGGCCCCCTTCCGATGGGTCCCCCCCCTTCCCCGCAGCGACCAAATGGGTCCGACCACGACGCTGCGAGGCCCGGGGTTTTTTTGCCCCGGGACCCCAGGAGGGGGGGCCCCAGTAAATTTTACCCCCCTGGCAATCTGTTGCCCGAACCTCGTCTGCTTTTTGCTTGCAAAAAAAATTTTCTAAAATGGGGCCCCCCCCTTTCCCCTTCCCTTTTCCCCCCTTAGGCCCCGAAACCTCGCCCTTTAGGTCCCCGCACCCCCCCCATCAAATTACCCTTTAACCCCGTTTCGGCCTTGTGGTGTACTGCTGAGTTTTTTTATTTAACAGATGCAAATTTTCTCGTAGCATCAAAAGTTGGCAGAAAAAAGTTTTTCTGGGGCCCTTCCCTTTCCCGCATCTCGGGGCGGGATGGGGGCCTGCTCGCGTGCCCTCTGGCATGCTCTTCTGCCCTTTTTTTTGCCCCTTTTCCCCCCTACCGGGCCCGCATCAGTGATCAGGGGCCACTGGCTCGGGTTTTCCCCCCCCTTTTTTGGGCCCGTCTCAGTCATAGCCCCCCCTCTCCCCATGGGGCTTTCCGCCTCCTTTTGGGGGGACATATAAATTGGCGCTCTCACAGATCAAATATCCAAAAATCCCATTTTCCGACACCCTTTTTTTACGCCGACCCCTCGTCTCTCTGCCACCAACCAAGGCAGGGGCTAGGGGGGGGAACGGGGGTGGCTATTCAAGGGTCGTGCACTGAAAACCCCCCAAGAGGGCACCGGGGCCCACTCGTCCCCCAAAAACCACCCCGGGGGAAAACGGGGCCCCCGTGGGAGGCGGGGCACAAAATAAAACAAAATGACAGTCTTTCCTTTATTTTTCCAGTTATTACCCATACACTTTTTTTAGGCACAATCAGGGGGGAAAACCCGCAGTCACACTGCAATACAGTTTTTAAAAAAAGGCAACACAAAAGTTATCAGGTCCAAGGACACAGAGGGTTTTCACAGGAAAAGCACCCAACCCCTTTTCCCCGGCTGTTTTCCCCCCCCCCCGCCAACAGGCCCCGTTTTTGTTTCAGTTGCCCCGGGTCCCTTCATGTTAAAAACACCCCGGTCACCTTTTTTATGTTTAACACATTTTTCGCACAGAGACAAAGACCCCTGGGGCCTTATTTTATTATCAAAATTATTATTATTTTTTTATTATTTATTTATTATTATTGGCCCAAAAAAATTATTTTAACCCGGGTTCACAAAAAAATAATAAAAGATAATGTTCATTATTATTATTATCATTTTTTTTTTTTTTATTATAATAATTTAAAAAAATTTTTAAATTTAATTAAAATTAAATAATAAAAATAATAAAATTTATTTTAATTTTATTTTATTTTTATAGAGTTTAAAAAATACAAAAAAAAAAAATTTAAATTTTAAAAAATTAATTTAAAAATAATAATTTTGTGTGTTTTTGGGGGTTTTGGGGGTTTTGTTTTGTATTTGGGGGTGGGTTGGGGGTTTAGAAAAACAAAACATTTTTTTTAAATGAAATAAAAAAATTGGTTTAAACCCTTTGTTCTTTTAAAATGTTTTTGTTTTTTTTGTAAAATTTAAAAAATTTTTATTTTTCTGTTTTTTTTAGATCTAAAAAATTTTTTTTCAAAAATTTTTTGAAAAAGAAATTCTAAATTTTAAAAAATAAAAATTTTTTAAAAAAAAAAATTTCCCCTTAAAGTAAAAAAACAAAAAAATTTTTTTAAAAAAATAAAAATTTTTTAAATTATTTTTAAAATTTTAAAAAATTTTTATTAAAAAATTTTTTGGGGGGTTTTTTTTGTATTTTTTTAAAATTAAAAAATTTTAATTTTTTAAAAAAAAAATTATTCCATTAAAATTATTTAATTATTATTATATTTAAAATTTTAAAAATAAATTTAATTTTATTTAATTAAATTTTATTAAATTTTTTTTTTGGTTTTGGTTTTGGTGTTGGGGGGGGGGGTTTTTGGCTTTTTTTGAAAACCCAAATTTTTTTTTCCCCTTTTTTTTAAAAATTTTCAAAAATTTACTTAAACCCCCCCAAAAACAAAAAAAAAAAAAAACAAAAGAAAACCCAAAAACCCCCAAAAATTTTTTTTTTTTTTAACTTTCAAAAAGTAATTTTTTTTTTTT
>NW_023638723.1:0-10000 GCF_015228065.2 Penaeus monodon
ACGATTTGCATACCATACAACACACTGTTTTGTGTGGTGTGTGTGTGTGTGTGTGTGTGTGTGTGTGGGGTGTGTGGTTGTTGTGTGTGTGTTGTGTTGTGGTGCTGATTTACATACTCTAACGGACACGTGTGGTGTGTGTGTGTGTGTGTGTGGTGGGGTGTGTGTGTGTGTGTTTTGTGTTGTGTGTGGTGTGTGTGTTTTTGGTGTGTGTGTGTGTGTGTGTGGGTGTGGTGTGTGTGTGTGTGTACTTTTTTTGTATAAAATATACATAATATTAATATTATAAATATTTATATATAATTTATATATATATTATATATTTATTATATATATATATTTTAATATTATTATTTTTGTTTGTCCTTTTTTCCACCCTGGCAAACTGACGGGGGGGGCAAGCTGTGGTAAAATTTTGTGCATGGTTATAACATTAATGGTATTACTTTAAATTTTAGGCTATAACATTATTATGAAAGTACATATAAATCAAAAAAGGAAAAAATTACACAGTCTTTTATCTCTCATCTCCAGCCGGCGACGCTTGGGCGGGGAAAAAGGATTGCTACATTTGATATGAGTCATGTGATGCTACATTCCAAATTTGGATACAACATAGTATTCTTCTGAGACATCAGGGTATAATATTACATGTTCTCCGTACGTCATGCTGGTGGTCTAAAGGCTGTACACAGGGGCCTCTGAGATAAAATGTCAAGCGTTCGTTTATATTCCCCATTCACAGTTTACACTTATTTCCCTTACATTACAAACTGTACTGAGCTCCCAGTACAATCTATACCCAAACCCCTGATTTTTTTGCTCACAATTCACCTGTCTTGTTCAAAAGATATTATCCACACTTTGTTTGTCACATGCTGACTTTGCCAACGTCAGCATGATCATGCCGGGTTTCCCAACGCATGGAACCACAAAAAACGTAATCTCCCCTCGTTTTTTTTGAGGGTACACGTTTATCCTGATGTCTTTGTGATTTTAAACTCCCTTTGTCTAGAGGGGTTAAAGGGCCTGGGACACCCCCCCCGAGCCTTGTTCAATAAAAATTCGGGGGCCATAATATTCCTCCACTCAGTTTGCGTGTCTACCCGTCATAACCCCTCCTAAAATCCGGGTGCTGCAAGATTTTTTTTTTATATACAACAAAGCCTCCTGCTCTGCCCCCCAGCTGAAAGGACCCGTTGTGACATTCTATGCATTGATAGAGGTTCAAGATGCTCATTTAAATTGAAAGTTCATACTGTTTTAAGTATAGCAGGGGGGACCTGTTTTTTTGGGGGGGCATGTATAATTACACTTGGTCCGACTTTTCCAGGGCGGTACAGAACGCCCATGTAGGGTCTTTTTTAGGGGTTTTTCGCTGAGATAAGTTTTTTACATGTTACTATATCCATGGATTTGAGATGAATCGGGGTTGTCATGCAAAATTAGCTCCTCTGTTCTGTGTTTTTTGTTGCCTTTGAAACTCTGTACAATGGGGGGTTCTCTAATTGATCTGCACCCCAAATTGGGATTTATTATAAAAATTTTTTTTAAAACAGAGGGTAATTTTTGTTTTTTCTCATATTCAAATTTTGTTGTTTTTAGGGGCACCAAAAAGGTCCCCTTTGGGTTATTTTGTATATTTTCTAAAGTAGTCAAATCTGATTCTTTTAACAACATAGGTGCAATGCATGAAATCTATGCTGACCGTTGTATGACAAATAAAAATTTTGCAATTTGACATTATACCATGGGCTTTGCCACAATGTCCTAATGGTTCAACCCCTCCCCCAGCCTTTTTTTCAGGTTTTTTGATGAACTCTGAAACAAAGACAACACTCCAGTATTTGTATTGATGTAAGATCTAGCTCATATCATTTTTAAAACCTTGGCGGGGATTGTCTTTGGGTTTAAAGCCTTGTTTTTTTCAGTCAGTTTCAAGCATACTCAAAAGCCCTATATATGAAGTTTTCTAGACTCTTCATTTTTCCTTTGGGTGAGGATTTAAAGCAAATAAACCGGGGAAGCAAATATGGGGTCTTGCCCCCAATGGGATATCGCCTAGTAATCCCATGCATTAAATTTAAAAAGCATGGGGCTAAGTACCCTCCCTGATTTTGCCAAGTTCAAATACTTTTGTATGAGTACTCTTA
Source organism: Penaeus monodon (assembly GCF_015228065.2). Lineage (NCBI taxonomy): Eukaryota > Metazoa > Arthropoda > Malacostraca > Decapoda > Penaeidae > Penaeus > Penaeus monodon. The sequence continues at coordinate 2,154 of NW_023638723.1, forward strand.
ATGCCCCTAAGAGAACCTGAGCTGACCGATTCGATAGTACATGTGAATCCATGTTACAGTTTTCCCTGTACCAAAACTAGCTAGTTTTCTCAAAGGGGATTTCTCTGTTTTTCAATTCAAAAGGGAATTTAGATCAAAAAAGACGGTTTGCATGCCCGGGTTTTGCTTGTTATTTCTGCAAAACGTGCTGACTCACCCCTGGGGGAAAAACCAACAGTCTGGGGGATAAACTTAGCATTTTTGCAAAACATAAACCTGTTCGTATTATCCCCCTCAAGTACTTTGCACAACGGAGGTCAAGGAAAAGGGCCTGTATTTGTCAGTATTAGGTTTTTGGTATGGAATGATTAAGCTTTTTTGTCCAGGGCTTGGGTTATTCCTTGTGATAGGCTGATCTATCAGGTGCAAAAATGGGTTGCCTGGTACCTGGCAATGTGGCGAAAGACGCTATAAGTAATCCATCTTCGCCAGGGGCGGTTGCCTTACCTTTCAGAAGGGCATTACTTAGTTCCCACTCGGTTCAAAATGGCTTCCTGGTGCACCAAGGCCTATGAGAGGGGATGGTGCACCCACCCCTGGTTCATCTCATCTTGGACCAGGGAGAACTCTCCCACCTCTCCTGGAGGTTGAGCGATGCTGCACGCTGTGCCCGCGCTAGCAACACACCTCTTTGGTCCTTTATTCTGGTTAGAGGGGTGGCTTGATCAAGGCCCGGTCAAGTCAATCGGCTGGTCAATATATGGCTGGGGTCAAGCAGGTACTATTCAGTCGGCAGCGCATAGGTCCGCAACTGCCATCAGTACTGCAACAGTGGCTGCGTATTTTTCCTCATTACCCCTGTGGCTGTTGGGAGATTTTGAGCCAACTATACCCTCCCCTCATGGACTCCATGATGGGTGGGGGGGTGAGGAAATGAAGAATTCTAATTTGTATGAGTACTACAAATTTACAAAGATCTAGCTCTCTCCCTGACGATCTACGCAATCCCCCGACCATTCCCTCTGGAACATCACATGTTGTCACTCTGGAGCCTTTCCAGCTTCCAAAGGGCAAGAATGGGAATCGTAATGGTTCCCAGGCTCCCAAACCAAGTAAGCAGGGGAAAAGTCCTCCTCAATCCACTAAGGAAATCTTACCTGGTAAATATGAGAGTATTTCATATAGTAAGTACCTAGTAGTGAAGACCATTGATGGTGTATCAATCATGGATCTTGATATTTTTGAAGTACATAGAAATATTTTGAGGTATGTCAACGTGATCCTCGCATCACCCCATAGCGAGATGGTAGCCTGATAGTTGAGGTTTCGTCACCAGATGAGAGTGACCGTCTGCTTGCGATATGCAACATTCCTGGGGCTCAAGTTTCATGTTCTCCTTAGAAAACCCTCAATCAGTGTAAGGGAATTGTCTTTTCCCGAGACCTGATGAGGTATTCTGAGGAGAAACTGTTAGAGGAACTAGAGAATTTTAATGTATTGGCAGTAAAAACGTTTTAAGAAGAAAGTTGACGGTTTGGAACAGTCTACACCAGCTCTCCATCTAACTTTTAATACGTTGGTCCTTCCAGAATCCGTTAAGTTGGCATGGTACCACCTCAAGGTAAAGCCATATGTCCCCAACCCTATGCGGTGCTTCCACTGCCAGGTTATGGGCATGGAGCCAACTCTTGGCCATTTTAAGGAAAATGGACAACCAAGAATATGTGTAAAGTGTGGTACGACAGGTCATCAAGGAGATGACAACTGTCCAGGTCCAATATGCTGTTACCACTGCAAAGAAGCTCATGAAGCTTCTTCAAAGCAGTGTAAAAGGTACAAATTTGAGAAAGAAGTATTGATAATAGGACAAGGAAAAAGTTAGTTTTCCAGAGGCAAAGCAACGTGCCCATGTGCTGTTTGCACAGCCAGGTAAATCCTTTGCTTTGGTTCTGGCTCATCCTCCTTCCCACCAACCCTTGCCCTCCAATGCTTCTTACACCACACCCTCTGCCACTTCTTTTAAACCTTAGTCCCCAATTACTGAAACTGCCTCTGGTGAATTCCACCAGAAACAGAGTAGGAGTGAGGGGACTATTGAGGAGACTCCTCCTCCCAAAGTAAGTTCTTTGGAGCCATCAGGTGAGGCTCCAGAGGCCTCAATGATGACAGCCCCAGCTGCCACCATATCCACAGGGGCCTCCGCTGCTAGGCAGAATGCCCCTGAAGCAAAGGCTAGGGTCTGCCCTTTGCCCAGGCAAAGAACCTGAGACTGTTCAAAGACTCATTTCAAGGTGGGGCCCTTTGAGCCGTCGGGAAAGGGCTCCAGGGGTCTCAACGGTGACAGCTCCAGCTGCCACCACATCCACAGGGGCCTATGCTGCTAGGCAGAATGCCCCTGAAGCAAAGGCTCAGGTCCGTTCTTTGCCCAGGCAAAGAAATCCTGAGCCTGTCAAAAGGAAGCCTGTGGAAACTAGTTCCATGGGTAAACAACCCCTCAAAAGACTCTCCCAAGATCCTGGAAAGGGACTGCCTAAAGATGTAGGACAAACCTTGACCCCAGGTGCTACCAAACACCTTATGAAAAAATAGTTTAAAGAACTGGATACTCTAATCCAATGGAACTGTCAGGGAATTCATGCAAAATGGGAAGAACTGCAACATCTGATAGCTTCCTGTAACCCAGTGTGTGTATGCCTACAAGAGATTATGACCAGGGAAAATCATCCGATTTCCCTGAGAGGATTCCAAATTCAAGCCCATTATGGGACTTTTGACAATGGCCTCATGGGGGAGTAGCATAATGGTACGTCAGGATATTCCTTTCCAGGTCATCCACCTGCGACAACACTGCAGATGAAGGCTGGGGAGAATTGGCTTGACACGACCTTACACTGTTGCATCTATCTACCTTCCTCCACATAATCTCAACATAATAATTTGGAAGATCTACTTGGGCAGTTGCCATATCCATTTCTACTCTAGGGAGATTTCAATGGTCGGCATCACCTCTGGGGAGACACTTTGTGCAACCCTCGAAGAAGGGCCTTGGAGTCCTTGCTCCTAAGAGTAGATGCAGGACATTCTCCAATATAGACCTGTCAATTGTCTCACCTGATTCACAGAGGGAATTTCACTTGGCAGGTTATGGAAGACTTACATGGAAGCGACCATTTTCCAATACTTTTGGGGGAGGTGAATGGTTTCCAGCCAATGGAGTGCAGAGATGGCGACTTGAACATGCGGACTGGAATCTTTTTAGATCAACTGCAGTATTGCATGGATCTTTGAATGATTTCCAGTGTGTTGAAGATGCTGTTAATCACTTCACATCACGAATTCACCTTGCAGCAGAAGCATCCATTCCCAAAAGTAGCGGGCATTACCGTCGACCTCCGGTACCCCTGGTGGGCTGATGAAAGCCAACAAGCTGTCAGAGCAAGAAAGCTGCATTAAGCAGTTGAAACGACGCCCAGTTTATGTAACCTTGGTCCATTACAAAAAGCCCGAGCCAAAAGGGCCCGGCGAATGCTAAGGAGGGGCCCGACGGACGTCATGGAGACAGTAAAGTCTTCTTGATTAACTCTGGGACCCCCTTAGCATGGTATGGGACAAAGGTGCGTAAGAATCGCTGGAAAGAGCACATCACTGTCACCACCTGCTTTTAAGATTGATGGCATAATCATCACAGATAAAAAAAATGTTGCTAATGAGCTAGCTAAACCATGGCAGAGATCTCCCCTGGAGCATCTTACACTGCCCGATTCTCCACTCTTCGGGTTGAACAGGAACGACACCCAGTGTAGTTTTTTTCAGTAGGACTGCAGCAGAACTCCCCAGGAAGTGACGATATTCCATACCAAATGATATCTCACTTACCAGAGAGCTCCCAGAAGATCTTGTTGGACATATTCAATAGGATATATAGGGAGGGTACAGTGCCATTCCACATGGAAAGAGTCTATAATCATTCCTGTCCCTAAACCTGGCAAGGATACTTTCCCCACCAGGAATTACAGACCAATTTCCCTCACCCCAAACTGATGGAGAAAATGGTAAACTTCAGGTTGACATGGCTGCTAGAAAAGGAAACATGCTGACTCCATATCAATATGGGTTTAGAAGATTGAGATGCACCACAGATGCACTTGTAAGGATGGAAACTGCTATACGAATTCCTTCGCACAGCGACGTACACATGTTGCAGTCTTCTTTGACCTTGAAAAGGCTTATGATACTACTTGGAAACATGGCTACTCAAGAAGTTGTATAACATTTTTTAAGAGGAACATTACCTACCATCATACAAAACTATAAAAAATTTAGAGTTCGGGTGGGAAACAGTTTCTCTAACCTAGAAGATCAGCTGGAAGGGGTCCCCCAAGGGAGTGTCTTAAGTGAACCCTGTTTGCCTTGCATAAATGACATTGTAAAGGTTGTTCCAAGTGCTTTCTCATGTAATCTGCATGTGGATGACTTTACACTGTACTGCTCAGGAAAAGGCTTACAGGATGTGCAAGGACACATGCAGGCTGCAATAAATCAGGTTGTACAGTGGAGAACATATCATGGGTTCAAATTTTCCCCAAGCAAGACCATGGCTATGCATTTCCACAAACGAGGAAAAAATTTCCCTCCTTCCCCCAATTTAGGAGCAAACCCACTGCAATTTGTCCCCCGAGGTGAAGTACTTGGGTCTAATCTTTGACTCAAGGCTTACATGGGTGCCTCACATCAAAAGTTGAAAGTAAAGGCTACAAAAGCACTTAGTATTTTTGCGGGTTCTTTCACATCTGGCTTGGGGTGCAGACCGCACAACGCTTCTGCGGCTTTACCGAGCGCTTTTTCGTAGTAATCTTGATATGGATGTGAAGCTTATTCATCTGCAAATCCCACTGTTCTACGGATGTTAGACTCGGTTCATAAGAACTCTCAGAATCTGTACTGGGGAGTCCTTGCATGCTGAGAGTAGAGAACCACCTCTTTCATTATACCGAGAATACGTGAACCTGATTTACTACACGAGACTACAAGGATTCCAGGATCTCCTACATCCAGATTGGTTTTCAAACCCCCTTGAGGATAGCCGATCCTATGGTAGGAGAATGAGGAATCTTGTGGAAGATCTTTAAATTTAAATCTCTCTAAAGGTTCTGGGTGTTGGAATTCCCCAATTTCCGCCTTGGACTATCAGTCGAGCTGGATTTAGTCGGAATTGGGAAGGGGAGAGATCTGAAGCAGAAGTCTGAGAGAAATTCTTCAGGCCCCTTTTCTAAATACTGGGGGACAGATGCAATTTTTTACAGATGGTTTGAAATCTGAAAATGGCGTGGGTTTTGCAGCAGTGAGCAGAAGGTAGACTGCATCTGGGAGTCTTTCTCTAGCAGCCTCATCTTCACTGCAGAGTTACATGCCATCCTTACAGCAGTTAAGATACTAGAGATCTTCCCAACCATTCTGTTGTGATATATTGTGACTCTTTGTAGTGCCTTGCAAGCAATCAAGAGCTTAAACTCATCACATCCAGTAGTGTAGGAGGTTCAAGATTGGCTCACACTGATGTCAACACGTAAAAAAATAACTCTATGTTGGGTGCCAGCGCCTGTTTGGTATCAGTGGGATGGGCGAGCTGATCAGAAGGCCCAAAGGGAGCTGCCGCTCAGCCTTGTGATGCTCGTTTCCTCTCCCCACACCGACCTGAAACCCAGCATCAGAAGTTGTCTTCGTGATAAATGGAGGAACAATGGAGGCATACCTCCAGAAATAAACTGCGAGAGATTAGAGATGACCTGGCAGTTGGGCGACTAGCATCCATCCCAACGGAAAAGTGGAGGTCGTATTAACAAGACTAAGAATCGGGCACACAAAACTGACTCATGGGCCAATGATGGCTAAAAATGAAGCTCTTTGTGAAGGATGCCAAGAGCCATTAACGATCGCACATGTAGTGGAAAGATGTGCAATATTCTCAGACCAAAGACGTATGTATTGTCTCCCCCCTATACACTGAAAAATGTATTGGGGGAAGATTGTGACATAAAGGGTCTTATTAATTTCCTTAGGGAGACTAATATTTTCAATAAATTTAATTATGCATAATTTTTTATGCAATAATTTTATGCACTTAGGCTAATATTTATACTTTGATTTTTAATCTATTTATTGTTATTCGTAAGATATTATTGATAGATTTTTAAAAGTTTTAAACATTTTAATATTTCTAGTTAACAAGGTATTCGCCGCTAATGACCTTAGCTGTTGATGCGGCAGATAATTTTAAATAATCATCAATCAATCAATCCCGCTCGGTTATTTCGGCAAAGTCGGAGGGGTAAATAGCAGCACAGGCTCTGCTATATTAAAGTTCCTATATATTTTCGACTTGTCTAGTTGATCTTTTACCCCTTTGTGGGAGTGAGTTTAGCTGAGAATTCCCGGCCCACTGCTTTAGCAGCATATTAGCCTGCTTTTGTGGGCTGGGGAAACTGGGGTGTTGTGAGAGTTTTTTACCCTGTCACCCTATTAATTTTTCTCCAGATGTCAGCCACAGAGGTTTGACTATTGATACCTTGCAGAAATTGTTCCCAGTGTTTACTACGAATCTGAGTTTTAATTCCCTGAATTCCTTTTTTAGCTTTAAGAAACTGTAGAAGATTATCTGAAGATTATCTTTATAACAATTAGAAAGCTCCTAGACCCGCTTATGTTCCTTGGCCAGAATAGGGCCCATTGATCCACCCCGTGCATGGGAGGCCTGAGGCCTCTTTTCTTCGAGAGTTTTTCGTGAACAGACCCATGTGTTATAGTAGTCAGATTGATTAAATCCTGAGAAAAATTTTCAACAGTTGTTATTTCATAGGTGTTATACCAGTCATAGACCCGTGCCTTGAAGTGATGCTCCGGGCCCCAGTAGGATAACTATTCTGAGCCTAGGTGATTGGGGGCTGAGTCGCTGTCTACAGCAAGCCCTGTTCGGATTGCAAAGTGGTCACTAACAAACTCTCGTACCAGTGAAGTACAGACATTACCATGAACTAATTTTTTGCCAAATACGTAATCTAACTGCCAGCTCCCAAATGAGTCTCTGATTCTGTGTCATATACTGTCAGTGATCTACTATTAATGAAATGCTTGAATTTTTCCCCATTACTATTGCGCTGGTGTCTCCAAAGTGTGGATGCCTTGCATGGAAGTCGCCCATGCATAATATGCCTTGGTTGTAAAAATTGGGGAGAGAACTAGCCAGAAATTTAGAGTATCTGGCATATACATTGTACTGTGAAAAATACCCAGAGGCAGTCTGGATTTTTAGATGATGAAATTGAACATCATTGTTCCCGGATTTTTTAACTAATTTATGTGGCAGTGTTACCTTCACATATGTCAACAATCCAGTCATGGCTGTATTCACATATGAATAGTATCCCTTCAGTGCAGGTGCTATTTTCATCTTAGCAGCGGCAGCAGAAGGTTATTGCACGCATATAACATCAATATTTATATTACGGATGTAAAATTCTAGATCATTTAGCCTAGGCTTAATGCTATGCATATTCCATGATGTGAATTTGATTGTGCGTTTATCCATATGTGAATAGTGTTTTAGTAGGCAACCTGTACTTCATGCTGTTATATCTTCTAATTATAGATTCAATAAAAAACAACTTTATGATTATGGTTTCATTTAGAGGGTAGTCGTAAACTGAAATTACTTTTAACCATTTCAAACATTTGGTCTTAGCTTTTTTTCCACTTCTCACACAGTCCCTTCCGTTGTTGTGTCAAAATGCACCTGAGGTTGCGTCACTGGACTCGACGTCACAGGATCCTGATTTTGTTCGTGGCTGCTGTCAGCGCTGACACGCCTACTC
>NW_023638724.1:0-12732 GCF_015228065.2 Penaeus monodon
GAGTTTTGATTTTAAAATAGCGTCTCCTGGCAGTTACCATATATCCTTAGGTAAGATAGCTAGTGAACCAGAGAGGGTTAATTAAAGATGATAAACTGTTGAATTTGAAAATAATCTGTGCTCACCAGGGCTCGAACCTGGCCCTTTCTGTGGTTAGACAGATGTTGAAAACCCACTACACCATGAGAACGTATTCTCCACTTATTTTTAAATGCTTTCAAACTCGTAACATTGAAGTAAAAATATAAAACCTCCGTTTCTGCATCGTTAACAAAGCTGCCTCAACATTTGGGTACAGACATACATTGGTTTTACATTATGTGAAATCTATAGTGCAAAATGTAATAGATGTAGCATATATAAATATATATTAATTTTATAATTTTTTATATATTTAATATATAATATTATATATATATATATATTTTTGTGTGTGTGTGTGTGTGTGTGTGTGTGGGTGTGTGGGGTGGGTGTGTGTGGAAAGGGATAGGCGTACATGTATAGTATATCTATGTATATGATATATGATACCTTATGTTACCCGAAGTCATTGGACAATTGCAAGGGAAAAGGTGCATCCTTCAATGCTTTTATTTCTTCTCATGTTGGTAAGAAGGGGAAGAAAAAGCACCACTTCGACGACAAATTGGAGACCCTAAATCATACACTTCAATAGGTAGGCCGTGTCCCAGTACTGACATTGCGTGTGTGAAGTTCGAACGACTTTACGAACCGGCTGATGTTGACATTTCTTCGAAGACAGTGGTGCAGAACCGTGACATTATCTATTTTGTAATAAAAATCGCGAGTTATGCTATACAAATTCACTTGCTTAATACATTTACTTAAAGTGAAATGAACTTTCAGCATTTGAATAATTACTGAAAAATGAGTTATTTTGACAACTGTTATTTTCCTACATGAGATTGTTGTGATAAAAGGGGAAAATTAGATATATCAAGATTATTAGTGAAAATCATTTTGGGAAAAATTAATCATTTCTCAGATGTTTATTTTACGTTAGCTAGCTGTTATCCAAAAAAATTTTTTCCCATTAACCGCCCATTTAAATTTTTTTTCGGCGGAATTTTTTTTTATTTTGAATAGAGTCATAGCCATTTTCCTCCCAGCTCTGTACCGTACTATAATAAATAAGTACTGGTACTGGAGACCTCTAAAGTTATATGAGGACTTAATATAGGTAAAAAGGGAGGTACCTACTTATGAAAATTAAAAAAAACGAAAGAACAAGGAAAGCAGGTTTTGCATAGTTACACAACAAAAACAAAATTTCATAAGACTTGAAGTACGAAACAAACCAGATATGGGAATGTCAAAAACAAACGCCCAGAAATAACTCTAAATTGAGAAACAACAAAAATAATCACAGGGTATGGGGGTATGAGACAGGTAAAGAAAAACCGCCTAAATGAAAGAATCTGTCAAATGTTATAAGTCAATTTTGTAAAAGGAGCAGTTGGAAGAAGGAGAAAGATCCCATAACCGAGGGTATGAGAGAGGTGCCTTGGACTGGGATGCAGTATCACTTGCGAGAACCTCTAAGGGATTAAGGGGGAAAGACTGGGAGGAAATGCCAAGTCTGGATATGATAAGAAGAGTCAAGTGTCAGGGCCACTGAGTCAAATGGTTTTGGGGCCCTGTGGAAAGAAGTGAGGGTGATCAGAAGAGTGATAAAATGGAAGTAGTAGGAAGATGATGGCGAGGAAGGGCGGGGCCCCAACGAAAGGAAAACGTAAAAAACGTGCATCAGGGATACGTTCATATACTACATACATGCATATATAAATTATATATATATATATTATATATATAATAATTATAATATATATATATATTTTAATATAAGTACATATAAGTATTAATATATAAGATATATATAATTATGTAAACCCACACACACACACGCGCGCGCGCGCGCGCATACCTTACAATATGCATGTCCTCTGTGTGTATGAGAGCATGCGTAAAAAAAAAAATATCTATCACATTTAACATAAGTTTCTTCTCATTAGAATGCTCCGACCAAAGGGGGGTCACTGAATCTGCAGGCGACAACACGCCGCATCTATGGCAAGTTGTCAAGTCTTCCTTGGGGAAACAACTAGGGATCAGGGGCAGAGAAATGCATGTACAGATTATTCAGTGTGTGTCGAGGCCAATCATAAATGATGCTATGGTGATGTTTTCGTTTTGATTTTTCGCCGGACAGAACATTTGCACTATGCTCACTGGGACTCGAATCTGGGACTTCTGTGAGTCAAGCAATGTGATAACCAGTACCCAGAGCATATGCTCAGTAATCCTCATTCGGAATCACAGCCATGAAGTACCAGACATTAACTTTGGCAAAGTCTCTACGAATATGAATATAATACCAAATCCTTTGTGAAGAACCAAACATGTAATAAGTTTTAATGTTTTGATAAGTGTATTTATATATATATATAATATATATATATAATATATATATTATATAATATATATATATATACTTTTTATATTTTATATATATATATATATGGGTGTACATGTATGTGCCAGTGTGTTTTTTTTCTTATTTATTTAGATAGAAAAAAAGTACTTTAAGATCTAGCTATCATCATTAAGAGGAATCTGCCTAGCTTGACCTAACAGAGAAACGAGTACAAAAGCTAACCACAGACATTTAGGTGTGACTTTCCGGAGATGCTCGGAGTTCGATGCACAATTCAATCAACATGGGAAAAAATCGTGTTCTCACCAGGGCTCGAACCTTAGATCTGTGTGTTAGACAGGTTGTTTTTTCCCCCTTTTGCTTATCCATAATAAGAATGAAGTCAGCCTTCCTTGCAGTTTAAAGGGGGGGGAATTCCAATCGTCAGCCCCCCGTCCCTTTTATTTGGTAGTGGAAAATATAATTAATATAATTTTTTTTTTTAAAAAACTTTATTTTTTTTTTAAAAAATTTTTTATTTTTCCCTTAAAGGGGGTTTCTTGAGTGCCAGGTTCTTTGATGCGAGGTAAAAGCCCAATTACAAGGACTGTCTACTTATTTCAAAAAAATTTTTCAAGGAAAAACCAAAATTAGGGGGAACCAACAACTGAGTGGACTTTCCCCTTTAAGGGGAAACTTTCAAAGTTTTATTTTACTGGTTTAAAAGTAGGGTTTCTGTTTTTAGTATTTTTTTAATTTTAATTTTTAAAATATTTTTTAATTAATTAAAAAAATTTAATGTTATTTTTTCCCCAAAAAAACCCCCCCAAACAAAAAAACCCAAAAACAACAAAAAAAACCCCCCCCTGCCCATTTTCCCGGGGCGCCACCCCCGCTTGGCCACTTTGGGGCCCCCAAAAAACCTCCACCACCCCGGGCGCCTTGGGGGTTTTGTCTAATTAAACCCCCCCCTCCCCCCTTTTGGGTTTTCCCCCCCGGAGTCAAATTTCCGGAAAACCCTTAAATTGTTAAAACCCCCCCCCCCCCCGGGCCCCCTTTCCCCCCCCCCCCCTTAAAATGAGAAACCAGAAAAGGGAGCCGATATTTGGTTTTTTAATATAACCTTTCCCCAAACCCCTACTTCCCAAAACCCCAAAAAACCACATTTGGCAAAACCCACCCCCAAACCCCCCCCAAAAACCCCCCCCCCCCCACCCCCCCAACAAACTTCCACGGCCCCCACCCCCACCGGACAAGACCCCCCCGGACTTCAACAAACGCCCCTTTTTAAATTTCCCAACCAGCCCCCGTTTTTGATTGGGTTTTTGTTTTTTTTTTTTTTTGTTGTTTTTTTTTTGGGGTTTTTTTTTTTATTTTTTTTTTTTCTCCTTTTATTTCTAAATTTTCCCCCTCTCAGAAACAAAAAACCCGAATTAAAAAAATTTTTTTTTTTTTCACAAACCCCCCCACCCACCCCCCCCACCACAATTTTTTTAAAAAATTTTTAAATTTTTTTTAAATTAATCCCCCAAAAAATTTTTTTTTTTTTTTAAAAAAAAATTTCATAAAAACCCACAAAACACCAAAACACAACCACCAAAAATTTTTAAAAAATATTTTTTAATTTAAATTATAAACCTTTTAAAAGGCTTTGTAAACTAAGTTATTTGGTTTTTTTTGGGTTTTTTTTTTCTTTTTTTTTTTATTTTAGGAAATGTTTTAAATTACCTCCTAATTCCGGGGGTAAAAAATTTTTTTTTTTCCACCCCCCAAAAACAACCCCCCTTTTATTTTTTTATCTTATAATTAATTTATAAGATTTAAATGATATAGTTAATTCTCTTCAACACCCCACACCAACCACCCCTTTTTATTTAAATTATTATTATAAAAAAAAACAAATTTTTATCCGGGTTGGGACCACCTACTTGGGGGTTGGACCCAGTTTTAAATGGGGGAAAATTTTCCCCCCAAAACAAGGCCCGGTATTAAATTTAAGGGTGGGGGGTTTGTTTTTTTGGGGTTTGGGGTTGATTTTTTTGGGTTGGGGGGGGGGGGTGTTTGGTTTGGTGTTTGTTTTGGGTTTTTTGCTGGGGGTTTTTGGGTTTTTTGCTGGGGGTTGTTTTTTTTTGTGTTGTGGGTGGGGGTGTGTTGTTTTTTTTTGGGGTTTTTTTAATAAAACTTATATAAAAAACTATCTCTTTTTGGCGGTGGGCCTTTTAACCCCCCCCCAAACCATCTTCCCTTTTCTTTCCCTTTCCTCACGAAAAAAAAATTTTTTTTTGTAGTTTGTTTTCGGTTTGTTTCTTTTTCCCTTTCCCTTTCCCTTCATTTTTTTCCAAAATTTTTTATTCTATTCAGGGAAAAATAAACTTAATTTTTTAAAAGGTAAACTTTTTAAAATTTTTTCCCCTTCTTTCCCCCCAAAATTTGCAGTACTGTCGTCCCCCCCTTTCAAACTTTTGATTTTTTCTTTCTTACAAAACCCCCCAAACACTCAGAAATGAGAAATTTGGGAAATAATGAGTCAACCTCAGCTTTGTCCAAAGGGTAATGTTGTCTTTCAAATGTTTTTGGGGAAAATTTTGGGGTTTTTGGAAGGAATTCTCTTTTTACTCGGGAAATCTATATTTAAAAAACCCCAAGAAAAGTAAACCCTTTTCCCTTTTCCATCATTCCCTTGTGAAAATGTTTTTTTTCATTCCCGGTTTTCTTTGAAATTTTTCTTAGTTTTCTTTTAAAAAAACAGGGTTTTGCGCTTCCCTTTTTTTTTTTTTTTGAGTATAGTGATCCTTTAAAGGGAACCCTTTTAATTTTTTTACCCCAAATCCCCTTTTTTAAAATTTTTAAAAATTTAAAAATTTTAAATATTAAAAATTTAAAATTAAAAATGCAACCCTTTATTTGTTTTATTGAATTTGTTAAATTTGGGTTTTCAGTGTTTTGGTTGGGTCAACAAGGCATTTTGGAGAGGTTTTTAAAATTTAAAAGGGTTTTCCGGGAAGTATCACTTCAAAAAAATTTTTCAAAAAGTGCAAAAGTTGGTCAAAATTTTTTTTTCCCCTTTTTTTTTTTAAAGGGTTTTTGGACCCTTTTTGGGGAAAAACCTTTTGTTAATTTTTTTAATTAACCCCTTCAGTAATTTTTAAAAAAATTTTTTGTGGTTATAAGGGGCCCTTTTTTTGGGGGGCCCCTTTTTTGGTGGGGTTGTGTTTTTTCCCCGGCATTTTTTTTTTATTTAAAATTTTTTAAAAAAAAGGGGGAGAATACAAAATTTTTTTAATTTTTTTTTTTTCTTGGGTTTTTCCCCCGGGGGTTTTTTTTTTTTTTTGGGTTTTATTTCCAGCGGGGGGGTTTCCTGGCCCGGCTAAATGTTGTTTTAGCATTTTTGAAAAGGGGGAAATTTTCCTTTTTCCCTTTTTAAATAAAAAAGTACTAAATTTAAAAGGCCATTTAGGGGGAAAAAGGGATTTTTTTTTCTCCGGAAATTTTTTTTTTTTTAATGGTGACGCAATTTTCCCGGAAAACTTAAAATTTTTTTTTTTTTGGAAAAAATTTTAATTTTTTTTTTTTTTTTGTAAATTTTTTCAACAAAACCCATTTTTTGGATCCTTGAATTTTTTTTTTTAGTATAGGGGGGGTTGTTTTTTTTTTTGGGGGAATTTTACAGCCAAATTTTTTCCCCTTTTCCCCAAACCATTTGGGTTTTTTAAACTTCAATATTAGAAAAATTTGTTTGAAGAAATTTTTTAAGTTTGGTTTTTGCGGCTTTTAAGTTTTGGAGTCCATTTTTGGGTTTAAAATTTAAGTTGTATTGGGGGTCCGTTAGTCAAGGGCGGGTTTTATTTTTTTGCAAATTTTCTTTTTTAAAATTTTTTTTGGGGGGGCTTTTTCTTAAACTTTTTTTTTTGGGGGGGTTTTTAAAAGATTGGCAAAAAATTTTTCACAAATTAAAAAATTTTATTTTATTTATTAAGGCCAATTTTAAAGTAAAATTTTTTTTGAATTTTTTTTATTTGGGGAGGTCCCCCTTTTTTTTTTTTGAGGGTGGTTAAAAAAATTTTAGAAAAAAAATTTATTTTTTTAGCTCCAACCGGTAATAGAGAGGTTGCGCCAAGCCATCCACTTGAAATGATATCTGCCAAACCTAATCATGACGATCCCATATAAGAATAGGATAAAGCTATATATATATTATATATAGGGCCGCGGTGGCCGAATGGTTAGAGCGTCGACTCAAAACTGTCACGACGGCAATCTGAGTTCGAGGGTTCGAGTCACCGGCCGCGCGTTGTTCCTTGGGCAAGGAACTTCACTTCGATTGCCTGCCTAGCCGCTTGGTGGATAAGCCAGCCCAAGTCAGTGCCGGGTAATAGAGATGGTGAGTCAAAAAAAAAAAACACCGGGCGGAAGCAATGGCAAACCACCGCTCTAATTGCCAAGAAAATCATGGAAGCCCATGATCGTCAAGGCCGCGGTGGCCGAATAGTTAGAGCGTCGAACTCAAAACTGTCACGACGGCAATCTGAGTTCGAGGGTTCGAGTCGCCGGCCGGCGCGTTGTTCCCTTGGGTAAGGAACTTCACCTCGATTGCCTACCTAGCCACTGGGTGGCCAAGCCAGCCCAAGTCAGTGCTGGTCCCAAGCCCGGATAAATGAAAGAATGATTACCTAAAAAGGTAACACCGGCACTCTCCGTGGAAAGGAACTGGGGACCCTACCACGTACTCACTCCAAGAGCATCACAACATGAAAACTACAATTAAGTATCATGCTGTGACCACGGCGGTTCAGACATGAACCTACCGTTAAAAAAGATATATATATATATATATATTATATATATATATATATATATATATCATATATATGTACACATATCTATGCAGACACACACACACACACATTAGAGAGATTCACATAGAAAAATGTAAGACAGCTGAGACTGAATATCGTATGTAATAAAAGGTAACTAGTTTTTTTCATGAACCGAGGCAAACCAATTATATTACCCCAGAAACAAACAAAAACTCAAGCCTTGAGAGCTGCACCATTTATCTGACACTAAAAATGCTTCTATTACTTATTAGCAACAGAGTAATTCACGTCAGAAAGACTTATTGAAAGTAGGCCGGAATCTATGGCAGTTCCGTTAAGTCTCTTTTGATGAGTCAGCTATATATTCCGGGTGTAAGAACAGGTATTCCCAAGCAGTGTTGCTATTGTAGCGATTTTCCCGTTAGATCTAAAGTTTTTGATTTATGATCTAGCGGGATTTTGAATGTTTTTACTTTGTCTTTAGCGGGAAACAGAGGAGCTTGTATTCTTATATCTAACGGTTTTTAAAATCCAGTCTAGCGGTTTCGTGGAAATAGCAATGACAACATCACCATCATCATAATAATAGTAGTAGCAGTAGTAGTAGTATAGTAATAAAATCAGTACAAATAGTAATATGTAAATATAATAATGACTACAGTCTTCTGGTTATTACTGAAGAGGTTGTATTACTGTGGATACACTGTTGGCCTTATGCTGGGATGGGGCCTGGTAATTAAACAAATAATTTTGAAAAGAAAAACCCACTGAAACTATATTGTCTTTGAAGGCTGTCCTTTGACCTAGAAAAGGCTGACTACTATGTAAAGGAGGTTTCAGATTAGTCCATAAGGTCTCCATGTAACACAAGAATAAATAATGGATATATGTATTACAATGTAAGTAAAATAAGGCGAGAAAAGAACATTTTAAGATTCTACTATTTTGGTCTTGAATAATGAAGAGTCACTTCAAAACTGTTGTTCTTAACCATTTTCCCCCGAGAGGAAACAGGTCTTGAATGTAGTATGACAGACGGAATATTCACTGTATGTACATAACATTTTGGTTCTCTCTCCCTCTCTCTTTCTTACTTTCCTGCTTCCACTCTCCCCTTCTCTCTACTGTAAAATAAATGACGAAGACAGTAGATCTTAAGTTAACGAGATATTTGATTTCTGTAAACCGTGAAATCTTTCCAAATTTACATTTTCGGTTTGGATTGCTGAGTCTCTTTTGAATTTAGCTTTGCTTTTTCTTGCCCTTGTCTTAACTTCATAACTGATTAAAATTATCATTGCTCCCACCAGGGTCGAAAGGGACCTTCTACGTGAAAAGCAGACGTGATAACCACTACACTATGAGAGCTGACAGAATTTTGTTACATAATTTCAGTTTTATATGCTATGTGTATGTGCACAGTATATCACATACATGTCATAGAAATTTATCTATCTTTAAATCACTTTAGTTCAATGAGATTTGTCTCAGCGTACTCCACCATCACTTTCTTACCTCTACTAGTAATATGTAACAAAATAATGCATTTCCTCTCGTTTTCCGTACACTATTTTTCTTCATACATGAATGCTGGAAATATGTCTATACAGAGCACTGACCTCCTCAAGGACTCGCTGTATTCTACAAATCTCTTAATCTTGCGGTGGTTTTTCCTTTTATTTCTATTAATGTCCCTATTTTCAACAGCTATCCCATACCAGATAGTATTCACGGTAAATAATCTCGGTACTATTTCTTTTCTCTTGTGTCATGTTACTTTCATTCCTGTTTTAGAGCAATGAGTTTACCTTCACTTCATCTGCAGGACAGAATTTACATACAAAGATCACATATCAAAGTTCCATGGCATGAACTGAACCTCGATAACGAGCTGTTCCCAAACGTGTTTAAATACTGTTTCCAGTGGTTACGTACTTCCTTGCTTGGTATTTTTTCTGCAGGTCTTGATTTCATCACCACCAATAAAGATTTTCAAAGTACACAATGCCACAAAATAAATATTTTATATTCGATATATTTTCCAAACCGCTGATTCAGTCTTATCAGTTTTTGTTTTAAGGCCTTTTCCACCACAAATTGTCCGTCGACAGGAATATGAAAACTGACTCTCTGGTCCGAAAGAAGGGAGATTTAATAAGAACAGTTTGCAAATGAAAATGGCCTCATTGAAACAGCTAGTGTTCGTTGATAAAGCATTATTAACCAGGATATTCCTGAACGCCATCTAGAGGTCCACACGCTGCACGATTAGACACACTTGCTCTTAAAGGTATAACCGCTTGGTCGCTAGTTTGCTCGACCCGCAGTAATAAACACTGATCACGCGAGTGGGTGGCCGCTCGCCATTCGTCGGCGAGTCACACGCTCGGGTCAACGAGCAGACGGCTGCTCGTTATTCGTCAGCAAGCCACGCCACTTGATCATGCAGAGGTGGCCACTCGGATTGGTATTCCTTGTTTCTGTGATCCTCACCTTTGTGTACATTTATGCCTAACTTTTGTGTAAAACAAAAAAACAAAAAAAAAAAATCAGCATGCCATCCGAGACGATACATCAACAACCAACCCTCCAGCCACAGCAATGCAAGTCAAGCTCCCCACCTTCTCAGTGATCGACGCTCCATCTGGTTCGGTGAGCTGAAGTGCAATTCCGCCTGAAGAAGTGGGTGACTAACCCCACTACCCAGGCCGACCACATCCTCGCGGCCCTTCCAGATAGAATTTTTCCCCGCATCTCAGAGTGGTTGGTATCCAAGGGCGACACTACCATCATTACGATGACCTCAAAATTTTCCTGCAGCGCTTCACTTCATCAGCAGCAGCGCGAGTGACACAGCTCCTCCAGCTCGCAAGCAGGCCCTGGGCGACCAGAGACCTTACGATGCCTTGATCGAGGTGAAGGCTCTGGCAAGTCTCCCTCCAGCAGCCGACAGAACAGTAAGACAGCTGGCAACTTGCTTTGCATCCTTTGGCAAGACAAGCTGACGCATGGTCCCTCTGCCAGTGCCATCATCTCTCTGCCATCGCCGTGTTCAACTGCTCCATTCAACACCTGCCGTGCAGGAAGAATCCTGTAGCCGTCGCCCTCTCCAGAGTTTCCATTGATGCAGTTCATTTAGGGCTCAACTGCAACCAACTCGCTAAAGGGCAGCAACAGGACCCCAAGATATCAGCTTGCCGTACATCCATTACTTCCCTCAAATGGAAGGACGTCTCTGTGGATGAAGCAGGTACCACTTGTGGATTCCAGCCTCCCTCCGTCGTCACATTTTCAGCCTCATCCACAGCTTGTTCCATCCCTTTTGATAAGCGACAGCACGCCTCCTGAAGCAGAAATTTGTTGCACATCCAGAGATGCAAAGGACTGGGTTCGATACTGCACCGCCTGTCAAACCTCCAAAATTCAGCTACACACCGAAATGGGCCCCAGATCCTTCCACCAGCCGAAGAGGCGCTTACACACACATCCATGTTGATATAGTGGTCCCCTACCACCATCAGAAGGACATCCTACCTCTTCACCGTAGTGGGCGTTCCAACTAGATGGCCTGAAGCTATTCCTATATGTCCAACGCCAGTTCCACCTGCGCCACCGCTCTGCTCTCTGGGTGGATTTTGAGATTCAGCATCCCTACCCACATCACGTCCGACCAGGGCACGCTTTTCACTTCACAGCTCTGGATGTCCCTGGGCAGCTATTGGGCACCTCCATCCATCACACAAGGCCTACAACCCGGAAGCTAACAGCATGGTGGAGAGTTTTCTACAGAACCCTGAAAGCTGCCCTGATGTCTCGATGTAGGAACTTAATGTGGTTTTCGCAACTTACCTGGTCCTTCTCGGCCATCAAGTGACTTCAAAGGAAGGGCTTCATGTTTCCCAGCAGAGATGGTTTTCGGCGACCCCCTTGTGGTCCCTGGCGAATTCTTCTGTAATGCTCCATCCAGCGATGACATCGCCAGACTACAAACACATCGTGGGGAAGTTTGCCCCTGCAAATAGACCTACAGGCCACCCAAAACCCCAAATTAAGTCCCCAAAGATCCATGTACAACAGAGTATGTTTTCCTCTGTACTGACGCCCACATGCCTCCACTTACCCCTCCCTACTCTGGCCCATACGAAGTCATTGAGAGGAAGGAGAAAGCATTCTTGCTGCAGATTAAAGGCGCCAACGATTGGACCTCGATAAAGCCACCATATCTTCAGGACGACGACCTCCCTCTAGTACGGTTCTCCAGGGCAGGCCGCCCCCCCTCACATACCATGGGGCATCTTCGCTGACGGGGGAGTATTGTAACCGCTTGGACGCTAGTTTGCTCGACCCCGCAGTAATAAGCAATGATCACGCTCGCCATTCGCCAGGTGAGCCACATGCTAGGGTCACGCGAGCAGACAGCTGCTTGTCATTCACCAGGCGAGCCACGCCCTTTGATCACGTGAGGGGTGACTGCTCGTGATTGGTTATTCCTCGTTCTGTGATCCTCACCTCTTGTGTGTATATATATATATATATATATATATATATATATATAAAATTTTTTTTTATAATATATTATATATATATATATATATATATATATATATATATATATATATATATATATATATATATATATATATATGTAATTTGTATAGAAAAAATTGCAGAATTCTCACCACTTGTATGTACATATACTTCTCTGCCGAGAGAAAACTGTAGTTAGCCACGACTACAAACGGTGTTGGATTATTTTAGGGCTCTGGTCGGCCATTGTGAAACTATGATAGGCATACTATTCTAAGACGGTCAACTTTTTTGTAACTGATCTGTTAAGAAAGGGTTAGGCGAGACTATCACCAACTTCTAATTTTGCCTAGATTTCTTATAGTATATATTGAATTACTGTATATACAATGCTGATATTAATAACGATATTGGATCTTGAGAAACCAATAAAAAATAAATAAATAAAGTCACAAACTGCACTTTTTGCATTTCTGTTGTACACATTAATGTAAATGACTCTCTTAGCTGATTATTTATACATTAATGGAATGACGAAGCACAACAGTGGTACAAAGATATAACATCTTAAATCGAAGAGTAGACGCTCTCTCGCTGATGTGTAATTAGCTTACATTGGTACATCCAAGAAGGGGCTTAATGGTGTATGCTACGATGAGTTAAAAACAGATCATTGATTTAATCAGTAACGGTTTTCACGTTTTTTGTTACTAAGATGTCCGTATTTTTATTGTCGCTGAAATACCCTGCCTTTTAAGTAGACTAATGACAATCATCAACTCTTGCCTGTTAATAATGATCAACTTGAAGTATTTCACTACCTGGTACTTTTCCATTTGGTATTTTGGTATGTACCATACAAGTTCGGAGTTAGTATGAACGTACACCGACCATTTACTTCAGTGTTATATCAGTACTCTTAGGTTAAGTAAAGTTTAAGGTAATCAAAACAAA
>NW_023638726.1:7500-10000 GCF_015228065.2 Penaeus monodon
GGATAGAGTTGAGGTGGCTGCCCTCTCGGAGGTGAGAAGACCTCGCAGTGGCACGATCAGTATGTGTGGGTACACCTATTATTGGTTGGGCCACAGCGAAAGGTCACCCACCTCCAGGGGTAGCCATAGCCAGCCGACTAGCCTCGGTAGTAGAGGTAACATAGGTTGACGAGTGTATTATGGCATTGAGATGAAGAATGCTTTTGGTTTCATGTCTCTTATTGCTGTCTATGCTCATACTGATGTTTGCAAACTCGATGTGAAAGGGGCGTTCTATGCCAAACTCACATCCATGGCAGAAATTGCCCAGCGAGATATTCGTATTGTTCTGGCGCTTCAATGTGGAAATCCGCTTTGATTGAGCGGGCCCTACCAGAAGTCTGTCAGCCCCCATGGCTCAGGAACTGATCCCGCAGTGAGAACAGACTCCTTCTCTGGGACTCTGCTAGGTCCCAGAGAATGAGGATTTCTTGTTCCTAGCATCAGCACTCCAACCCATGTCACTGGACACGTATAGAGTACAGGTACAGTGGCCAAGGAGATCGACTACATTCTTGTTAGCACCGCGATGGAGGATCCTCCAGAACTGTAGAGTTTACCGGAGTACCGAGTTTTGTGGCACTGACCATAGGCTGGTAGTGGCTACCCTACAGGTCCACTTCAAAAAAATCTCGTCCCTCCCAGGATGTTTCACCTTGGACAGACTGAGGGAGGAGGAGTGTGCCCATGGGGTTTAACCATAGCAATCTATGATCAATTCACAGAACTTGATAACCTGATGGACCGAGGTGCTCTGTGAAAGTTCTTCAAGTGCGAAATACTCTAGGCAGTGCAGGACTCCACTGGCAGATATGCCTGAGGCAAGGCAGAATTCCATCTCCCTGGAGACAATGGAGGCCACATGAAGCGTGGCTCAGCTGAATGGCAATCAGGTCTTGCGACGCTCTTTGGTGCATAGGGCTCGGACACTGCAGAGAGGACAAGGAACAGTTCATCAGGAATCTTGCTGAGGAGGTTGAAGGCCATTTCTTGGTAAATGACCTTCGCCCTGCTTACCAAGCCCTGAGAAAGTTGAACTCTAAGTCCTTCCTTGCAGATGACTGCAGAGTGCTGAATGGATGACAGATCATCTCGGATTATGTTGGGGTTTCGCGAACATTGGGCTGAGTATTTTGAGCAGCTGTACCAAGTAGACCCTCCAACAGTTAACTTAGATGCAAGTGGTATCACAATACCTATGCAGGACCCACCCATCAGCGAGGAACCTCCTACCCTAACGGAGGTTAGGATGGTGATTTCCAAACCGAAGTGTGGGAAAGCTGCAGACATATGTGATATCCCTGTCGAACTTCTAAAGGCTGGAGGTGAACCTATGGCCCAGGGCTTGCATGCAGTCTTGACTGCCATCTGGCAGTCTGGTACCATTCCCCTTGACCTGTTGAGGGGCATATCATCCCTCTCTGGAAGGGGAGGGGGGATCGTTGAGACTGCAGCAACTACCGTGGCATTACACTGCTCAGCATACCGCCCACATTCTTCTGAACGGATCCGCAACCATCTACTTAGGCACCAGAGACCAGAGCAGTCTGGATTCACTCCTGGCAAGTCCACAATAGACCATATCCTAGCACTTTGAGTAATTGTGGAATGCTGTCGTGAGTTTGGTCATGGGTTGTTTGCAGCCTACATCGACCTCAAGAAGGCGTTTGACTCGGTGCATCGAGAATCGCTATGGGAGATTCTGAGACTTGGGGGAATATCGACACAGATTATTGGCCTAATAGCAAGCCTATATACCGGTACTGAAAGTGTTATAAAGTGTGGTGGGAACACCAACACTTTACACCAACACTGGATAATTGACAGAGCTCCTACCCAAAGTCAGTGTGGAGCTACATTGGGCAATATCAAGGTCTCAGACCTTGACTTTGCCGATGATGCTGCAATCCTATCTAAGTCCCTGGAATCACTGGTGGCGGCTCTTGATGCATTTAGCAATGGGCCTAGAGGTCTCCTGAAACAAGAGCAAGATTCAGTACTTTGCGGGCCTGTTTGGGAACCCGTTCAGTCGAGCCATTCTTGCATTTAGGACGCTGAAGTCACAGAGAGCTTTGCATACCTTGTGCTGTCAGACCAAGAAATCAGTAGCCGGATTGGTCTGGCAACAGGAGCCATGAACTTAATCAACAAGAGCATTTGGAGATGTCGGTACCTATGCAGAAGGACTAAGCTACGTGTCCTCTAGGCATTGATACAGCCACTTTTGCTCTAAGGAAGTGAAACCTGGATGCTATCTAGTGCCTTGGAGACTCGTCTTGATGCTTTTTGTAACAAGTCTCTTCGCCGATCATGGGGTACTGTGTGTGTACATATCTGTGTGCATGTGTGTGCATATATACATATACACAAAATACAGACACACAGGCACACACACGCGCGCGCGCACACACACACACACACACATCACACACACACACACACACACACACACAACACACAC
>NW_023638727.1:0-42500 GCF_015228065.2 Penaeus monodon
TTAAAATTATTTGTGTTTTCCTCTTTAAAAAACCGGGGGGTTTTGGGTTTATTTTCCCCCAAAGGATACAACTTCTCTCGCGGGCTGCGTTGGGATTCTAAAAAAGGCCGCTACTCATGGTAAAGGTTTTCCCTTCCAAACAGCTGGGGACGTGTGGCCAATACTCGTGGTGCAAAAATTCCACGTTTTCATCAATTGCAACTTACCGAAGTCCGGGGTTTTTTGCCAAAAATTTTCGTAGATGTAAATTTTTTATATTCATGCTGAAACTAAACAGTGACACATAATTTCTTTTTAAAACCAGTGCATAATGTAACCTTGGAAAACGCTAAAAAAAAACCCCCCTTTAGTTAGGGTTTAAACTTTTTCAGTTTTATTGCAATATCTCTCGGATTTTTTCGGGTCCAAAAGATTCTCTTGATGTAGTCTGTAATAACTGTCTATAAAACATTTTGATTGCTGTAAACCCTTGTGTGATAAAATGTGAGAAATTGTGTAAAAAACTAATCGTGCGTGATGCTTTATTAAATTTCAAAAGCCTTCATAACTTTTTAATTTTCCCCTCCACTTGCAAATAAACACAAAACACACACACCACCCACACACACAACCAACACCCCACACAAAAACCCCACCACCACCACAAAACCCCAAACACACACACACACACCACACACAACACAAATCATATGTATTTTTTAAATATATTATTATATTATATATAATATATATTTTAATAATATATTATTATATATTTCTATTATATATTTTTTTTTTATTAAATTTACATTTAAAAAGGGGGTGTATGGAAAAATGCTAAATAAGATCTATAAAGGATTTTTAAAAAACAGAATGACCAAAGAAGAAAAAAAGTGATTAAAAAAGAGAATGCGCAACTGCCTTGCTACCTTTCCATAAAACACCCCTTTTTGAAAATAAACTCTGCAAGACCGCTTTGTAGTCTTGTTGAAAGTAAAGGCACACTAACGGGGTTTGTTGCGGCGCCCCGGGTTATGCGTCATCGTTTGAAGAGGCGGAGCCTATTCTGGAAAAGAACTGGCTCAGTCCCTTGTTTTTCCGCTGCTAACCGTTCGTCGCCAGAGCCCTTTTGCCTCTAGACGAGTTCGATGGGTGCCCTTTTGGGGCAATTTATTTTTAATTAATATGCAATTACTCGTTTTATAAACCCGGGCAAACACTACTGGATTCGCTCAAAAAAACTGTTATCTATTTTTATCAAAATTTTTTTTTTTAAATACATTTACAAGATAAAAAAAATACAACACCTGTACCATTTCAAAATTGGTTCCGACAAATTTTGTTTAAATCAGTATTTTTTTATAGCAATATTTTCATAAAACAAAAATTTTTTTTCATATACCTTATTAAAGTAAGACCCAACAAGATTATGTTTTTACAAGTGTGTAGACTAATTTGGGGTAAGGTCTTTTTTTATTTTCAAAAACCCGAATCGCGCGGATCAGCGACATGCATGGATTTTACTTATATTTTAACATTTCACAAAAATGGGTCGGTTTCATGCAAAATTTCTTATATATTTTTGGGGGGTATTGTAATTATCATATTTCACTGTAATTCTTGTGAGACGAAACCGGGGAGCTGTGATAGGTACTCTCTGTTCAAGATATTGACAAAGGAATATAAATATGACTCTTTTTTTGGCCATAACCATGTAGTTTTTAGGCTTGTACATATAATTTCACAGTGTGGTATTTACATTGTCACCACGGGATTTTATAATTGTTAGAAAATACCCCCCTTCCTTGAAGAGTGATTAAAACCTGGCAATTCCAAGTATATATAGAGGAGTTGTAGATTTTGCTTATAGGAAAACCCTCCACTTGGCATACTCCCTTGTTATTTTTTTCATTCATGCCTATGTACATTGATAAATATTTCTATGAGAGTCCATGCACTCAAATGCTGTAAATGGTGTGAAAAGGCATTTTTAGTATTTTTTTTGTTGATATATGATAGGAGTGTACTATGTATATTTTAAGTGCAGATTTTAATACTTGTTAATAAACATATTTAAAAGGCAATTTGCCCAATGAGATTATCTTTTAGGCTTCAGATGTGCGAGTACTGCGAGCAACTATATGGGAGTTCGGCTGAAAATTGCCTTATGACCCATTTTCCCTAAATGAATTCCCCCGCAAACCACCAACCCAAACCCTCCCAGACCTCGAGCAGAGCCATCACGGGCTCATCATGAACCTTTAGGTCCATCACGGGCTCATGATGAGTCGCAGGGGCCAAGAACCGTGGGGGGATAATCCGATGACCCGCCCAAAGCTTGACTTGCAGAGGAAAAGTACTCAGAGGTAATATTTTTTGCAATACGTTTGTGTGTTGTTTGAGTTCCAGAACTATTTGACTAACGAATAGTTTTAGTTATCAATTTTTTTAAGCTGTAAGTTTTATTTTTTTTTATTTTATTTATTTTTTAGAATTTAGATTTTGCGATGAACCGCAAAATATATTTCTGTTTGAATGTGAAATATAATTTAGAAGGTTTTTTATCATATTACTCCACATGAAGGTGAGACAGTATTATGAAAAGTTATGTGAAAAGTCAGAGTGTTTTGGTTTTACGAGAGCTGGTTTGGAAGCAGTTATATATACAGCATGGAAAATACAATGACATGTTCATGCATTTCCGAGGAGCAAAGGAAAGTATGGCAGGGGGACACAACTTTTTAATTGAGCAACCTGGTCAAGGATATGTACCTCAACTGACAGGGAAGAAACAGACGAAAAAAAAAGAGAATCTAACCAAGGATTCATCTGCTGTTTTACCTCTAAAAATAAGTGGTTTCATCAATTGCAATGTTTTAAACAATACCACGGAAATGTATGTATATTACATTCATCTGTGCTAGCTTATTTATTATGAACCTGATGTTTGCACTGTTTGTATAACTACTATAAGACATCATTTTTTTAAAAATACGATTCTAAACGGTTTTAAAGATAGTGTTGACTTTCTATCTACATTTTTTTTTTCACTTTTTCCTCCACAATCTAGGAACAGTTCTAGGTGAATGGAGTGATTCTTTAATATAATTTGTCACGATTTAATTTTATACTACCCGCATGGGAAATGTTTTGATCCTCTTCCTCGGCACAAAATCTAGAAACGCCAATAATGAAATTGAGACTATTAGTTTTTAGTTGCTTCTGATTCTCCGTTAGACAATGATTTTTTTTAATGATTCAAATTATGGCGAAGAGGGGGATCAGGAATATTCTCTTGTGATTAAGCCTTTGATTTCATTTCGAAACATTGAACAAAGTTCCCTCATACTGGCATATTTAACAAACTGGAGAGGGTTTGATAGCTCAGAAAATTTATGGCAAAGAAAATCACTCCAGATATTACCACCAAACAGTGGAAATATCTGGGAAATTTGGGAAAATGCTTATTTAAAAGCGATTTAATGACAAAATCTGGGAGAATGACGAGCAAAATAGGCCAAGGAAAGCCATGTTATCAACACTTCCAGCTCAGAACCTGGATTTACCAGTGGCCCCAAAGGGGAATGTTTTCAAAAAAGAATTAGATATTGATGGATGTGATCAACTAAATTCTCTTAACCACTTGCCGTCAGCTCGGTGGGAAGATAAAACAAACCTTTCCATAGTAGCTTCGCCCAGTTTTTGGAAAACTTTCAGAATTGGCTGTGAAATGCCTACATCTGGCAATATTTTATTAGTACTTTATCAGAATTCCTGGAGGTTTGGGGGAGCTATTATAGCATGATAACCTGATTGGACTGATGCTCTCATACAAAAAAATCAGCCCAGTGGGATCATCAAGCAAGAATATTTGCATCGTTTGGTTGAATCTAAGTGATAATCTTAACTTTGCTAGATACGCTGATTCCATCACTAAGAAAATGCAATTTTGAAACAAGTGTTTTGGAAATGAAATTTAAAAAACTTTGAAAAACAGTTTGAAAGGTTTTAAGTACTCTAACGCCCCTACTGAGTTCACTGTGGATGTAAAAATCCTTGAGAAAAATATATATTCCCCAACTTTAAAAATCCCTAAAAGGTTCTTTATACCTACAACCATTCAGTAATTTTTCACTGGGGTTCTGAAAAGGGTCCCAGCAAATTGGGCTAATAAGTCAAAAGATCACATTCTTATGCTTAAAGATCCTCATAATCTTTCAAATTCTAAAGCCTTCCCCGGGGTTTTAAATTCCTCCCTTGGTATTCCAGTTACTCTTGACCTGGTCAGTAAAGACGTTACACAGAGAAGGACTTTTAAAACTTCCACTTCCAAGACCTGTGCTAACTTTCCCCTTTGGGCAGTTCTATAGGGGAGGTAAAAGTACGAAAACCCAATGACTGGTGTGTCCAAGGCCGCCTTCTAGGGTGGGAGGACCAATGGCTTATTAGATGAAAAGGGAAAGGAAGGGCATTACATGGACCATTAGGATTTTAAAGGACATAAAGACGAAACCAAAACTACAGTTCGAGTATCTATATTACTGATAGGGTGTGATGAGGAACAAGGTACAAAGTTTTTTTTTTCTCAATCACATGTTCGAAGTCCCTAAAAAAAAAGACTCGTCAAACCTTTCAAAATATACAACTAAACTTTCATGTTTCAGTGCTTCTTTTTTGGGATGTCCCTTTGCTCCAAGGATTTTGTAAAATTGTTAGAGAGGGGGCGTGAATATTCACCTTTATTTGGACGACTGGCTTCTCATGACAAAACTCAAATACAGTATCAGAAAATGGTAGAAAATTATATTACAAGTGGAAACAGAAACGCGGTTTAAATTCAATTTGGGAAAATCCCGTCTGTCTCCAAGTCAGAATCTGAAATGGATTGGAAAAAGGTGAATCAACTGCAGCTCTTTCCAAAAAAATCGCAAGAAATGCTTGAATGGATTTTTTGCAATAAGACATGCATACAAATAACCTGTCGCCAGGGGGAAAGCATGATAGGATCGCAAAAATCTTGCAAAGGAAGTTATTCCTTTAGGAGGAATAAAACGCAGACTTTTCTAAAGGGAGAAAGAGATTTTCATTAAAAATCGGGATGTACTAGTTCTTCTTCATATATTTGTATATATATATATATATATAAAATATATATATATATATATATATTTTAATATATATATTAGAAAAAGATATATAGATATATAATATATATATATAATATATATATTATATATATATTTAGTATTAATATATGTACCCAAAACAGGCGGGAATGGAAAAGAGTGACTCCGAATAAAAAACAAAACCGGGGGGGAAGGCCCCGGGCCATGGCACGCTCTAAATGCCAAAAAATCAGACGGCCCAGATTCGGTCAGGCCGCGGTTGGCCGGAAGGTAAACGTCGCCCTGTCCCACGGCCAACCGATCAAGGGTCAAGTCACCCGGGTCGTTGTTCCCGGGGAAGGAACTTGTTGACCTAAAGAGGGGGGCCCAGCCAGCCCATTTCGGCTGGCCCACCCGGAAATGAAAAGAACAAAATAACACTGGGCACTCTCGGGGAAAGGAACGGGGGGACCTACCACGTACTCACTCCAAGAGCATCCAACAGGGAAAACTACAATTAGTATCATCTGTGACCACGGCGGGCTCAGACATGAACCTACCGTTAAAAAATATTATATATATATATATATATAATATATATTGCTACGCCGGGTGGGTCTTTGTCTTTTTGTGCGAAACATGTGTTAACATGAAGGATGACCTGGGCTGTGTTAACATGAAGGGGGGGCCCCTAGCAAACATGACGCAGCTGGCTGTGAGCGGAGGAGCGGAGGAACAAGCCGGAGACGCGGTTGGGTGCTTCTCCTATGAAGACCTCGTGTTTTGCCTTTGTGACCTATATAAATTTTGTGTTGCCCTGTTATAACCTGTATCTGCAGTGTGGCATGCTGGTTTTCCCCCTGTATTGTGCCTATAGAAAAGTGTCGGGTAAAAAACTTGTGTAAATAAGGAAAGACTTCATTTTTTGTTTATTTCGTGCCCTTTGCCCCCCCACTTGGCGTTTCCCCTCTTGGTGTTCGGGGGACGCTGTGGTGCTCGGTGCCTCTTGGAGCTGTTCATGTTCACGACCTGTGAATAGCACGCCGTCTGCCTAGCCTGCCTTGTGTTGTGGCAGAGAGACGAGGCGGTCGGCGTAACAAATGGTGTCAGGAGTGGGATTTGTGATATTTGATCAGTTGAGATGCACCGATTTACATGTCGCCCAAAGATGGCGGCAGCCATAAGGGAGAGGAGGCTATGACTGAGGCAGGCACGAGTGAGGTGAACCCGAGCCAGATGGACCTGATCCCCTGCCATGCTGGCCGGTATGTGGGAGGAAATGGCACAAAGGGCAGAAGAGCGGGCCAGAGGGCACACGAGCAGGTGCACCATCTCTTTCGAGATGCAGCAAGGAAGGCAGAGGAACAGTTCTGCCGACTTGTTTGAGGTGCTACAGAGCAATTTTTGCATCTGTAAAGATGGAAACTCAGCAGTACACCGACAAGGCCTGCAACAGCGTGAAGAGTGAACTGATGGAGGAGGTGCAGACTCTGAAGAGCGAGGTTTCGGGGCCTGAGGGAGAAGTGAAGGAGGAAAGGCGGTGTCACGAGGTAGTAACGTTGCAAGCAGAGAAGGCAGACGAGGTTCTGGCAACAGATGCCAAGTGCCCAGTTTAAACTGGGGTCTGCCTGGGGTCCGTGGCAGGAAACCCCCGGGCCTCGCGCGTCCGGTTGCAGCCAGTGGTCGCTGCAGAAGGCTGGGGACCCATCGGAACCGCTCCCTTGGGTATAGGTTTGGCGGCAAACTCAGCCCCGGGTCAACCCGCCTCGTTGCCTCCCTCACCCCCTTCCCCCCCCCAGGTGTGTTTATTCAGGGCACGCTTCTCCACCCTGCAGCCCACCGGCCTCCAGACATTCTTTGTGAAGCGTAAGCCAGCTGAGTACGACGGGAAGGTGGCCTGGGAGGCATATGTCCCCCCAATTTGAAATGCTGACATCTGCCCCGGGCTGGAGCCAGGAGAGAAGGCCCTGCGCTGGTAACAGCGCTAAGGGGCATCTGCCCCGCATCCCCAAAATGCCTCTTACACCAGCTTGGCGGAGGCTTTGAAAAAGCCGTTTCGGGCACCACCACCAGGCCGAGGTATATCGGGCCCGCTTGAAGAAGCGGACTCCTTGGGGTAGCGAGAGACTGTCCCCGTGGGACAGGATGTGGAGGCGCTGCTGGGAGGAGGTCGTATCCTGAGGCTGCGGAAGAGATGATCGTGGTCCTGGCCCGTGATTTCTTTGTTGACGCTTTGCAGGACCAGCAGCTGCAAATCCACATCAAGCAGGCACACCCTGAGGACCTGCAGGTGGCGCTGGCGAGGGCCTTGAGTTCGAGGCCTTCCTGAAGGCAACCAGTGGCCTAGGGCCCAGCTGCTCAGCCCCCCCATGACCTCTAAGCCGGAAGGCTTTAAAATGGAGAAGGTAGCACTGAGGAAGATGACCCCAGCATTTTCCAAGGCTTGTGTTGGGGCTGCGGAGAGGTAGGGCACAGACGTAGTCAGGTCAGAGGGAGCGGAGAACAGTCCTCTCAACCGGACGGATTCTGATGCCTTCCAGCATGCTCAAGGACTGTGGCAGGTATGGTCACCATCCGAATGCTGTCCTAAGGCTAAGGAAGTGGTACAGGCGGAAAACTTGGGCCAGGCTGGAAGGGGGCAGAAACCCAGCCGTTCTCGGTTCCTGGGCCCCGAATTGGGTAAGCTGCCGTCGAACCAGCACGATGCAGGTGGAAGGCTCAGTAGATGGAAGCCATGCCGCCTGACAGTGGACACTGGGGGTGGGGAAGACCCTAGTGCGGCCTGAAAATGTTGGCCACTATGCGACTTCCAGACGCACCACAGAGACTGTGTGGTGTCACAGGCATTGTGTGCAGCTCAAGGGGGCCCGTGGAGGCTCGTATTGGCGTGGGCAGCACGGTGCAGCGGCTGCCGGTGTATGTGGCCGATCTGGACGAGCACTGCTTGCTGGGCCTTGAATACCTGACGCAGAGTAAGGCGTGTGTCGACCTTGGACGGAAGCTGGTGAGGGTGCCAGTGAAGAGATGCCCTTGCTTCCAGAGGTTGGCTGTGCAGAGGTAGTTACGGCTGAACAACTGCACCTTGCCCCCAGGGCAGAGTCTAGAATCCGGTGTCGACTGTCAAGAGTGATTCGTGGGTAGAGGGTTTTGTGGAGCCCATTCAAAACCTGCAGCTGGCTGATGGCGTATCGGTGGGCGAGCCTTGTTGGACCAGGGGGGGGGTTAGTTACAGTGTTTTGGGAGCTAACTTCTCCAATAGACCTGAAGGTGCCAGCTGGTGCAAAGCTGGGCGCTTGTGAGGAAGTGGAGCGTCCAGAAGAGTCGTCGGGGAGCGAGGGTTGGTTGGTGTGGGGCCCTTGCCTGACTTCCCCGAGGACCCTTTGGGGCACCGGCTGTGGCGTTACCATGGCCAGGAAGCTACTCCTGGGCCATGGTGAAAAAGAAGATGACGTTAGCCTCAGTAGCGGGGATGAGGACGTGGCAGACGCTGACCGAGATGAGAACGAGCATTTGGACGGTGAGGGCGATGCAACAGACGTCAATGGTGACCATGAGCCAGGTATTGGGGCAGGAGAAACCCCACAGGGTGCCACAGCCAATCTACCGCCGCCCACACCACCACAAGAGCGACCCCAGCGAGAGCGAAGAAAGCCACGCGCTGGATGAAAGAAATTTTTTTATTACAGAGGACTAATTTTATTTAAATTTTTCCCGTATTTGTTTCAGGTTTAGGTATGTCAGAGCAGACGGGGCGTCTGCTTGATAGGGGGGGATAGTGCTACGCCAGTGGGTCTTTGTCTCTGTGCGAAACATGTGTTAACATGAAAAGGATGACCTAGGCATGTGTTAACATGAAGGGACCTGGGCAAACACGATGCAACTGGGCTGTGAGCGGAGGAACAAGCCGGAGAACGCGGGTTGGTGCTTCTCCTGTGAAGACCTCGTGTGTGCCTTTGTGACCTGATATAAACTTTGTGTTGCCCTGTTATAAGCTGTATCATGGGAGTGTGGCATGCTGGTTTCCCCCTGTATTGTGCCTATAGAAAAGTGTACGGGTAAATACTTGTGTAAATAAGGAAAGACTGTCATTTTGTGTTTATTTCGTTGCCCCGCCTCCCCACTTGGCGTTTCCCCTCTTGGTGTTTTCCCGGGACGCTGTGGTGGGTCGGTTTCCTCTTGGAGCTGTTCAGTGTTCACGACCCTGTGAATAGCACGCCGTCTGCCTAGCCTGCCTTGTGTTGGTGGCAGAGAGACGAGGCGTCGGCGTAACAATATAATATATATTTTAAATATATAATATATATAAATAAATTATATATTTATATAATTAATAATATATATATATATTATAGGGTGTGTTGGTATATATTATGTATATATATAATATATATATATATTTTTTATATTTTTATATATAATATATTCATATATACATATTTACACCACACACACACACGTATATATATGTATATACATACATATATGTGTGTGTGTGGTGTGGTTGTGTGTGCGTGTGTGTGGGGTGGTGTGTGTTGTGTGTGTGTGGTGTTGTGTGTGTGTGGTGTGTGTGTGTGTGTGTGTGGGGTGTGTGGTGTGTGTGGGTGTTTGTGTGTGTGTCTGCGCGATTGTTGTTTATGCTGCTAACAGCCCCGTGGGAGACTGATGTGTAAAACAGTTTTGGGCCTACCCTTAGCGTCTGGCAGGGGTATTCCGCTGGCCCCAATCGCGGTCTGTGACGTCCACACTCCTGAAGTCCGGTATCCCTTGTTGATGATTAAAGATAAGACAGTTGACCCATTTCCCGCTCTCCCGCTGAAGTCATTAGTGTAAAGCAGAGAAGCAGCGGGAATAGCAGTTTTTTAGGTGAAATATTTCCTGTTGGGAGTTGCTCCTATATATCTGTGGATTATCTCTGTCCATAACAAATAGCGTATGTATATTTAGCTGTTAATTGATATTCAAAATCTGAATGTTGTGAGACCTTGGAATAAAGCAAAACTTGAGGCAACAATTCCTTCCTACAAGTCCTCTCTCTCTCCTCCCTCTCCTCTCTTTTCTCTCTCTCCTCCCCTCTCTCCCCCTCTTCCCCGATTCTCTCTCTCTCTCTCTCTCCTCCTCTCTCCTTCTCCTCTCTCTCTCTCTCTTCCCCTCTCACCACCCACACCACACACACACACACCCACACACCACACACACACACCCACACCACACACACCACCACCACAAAACACCCACACACACATCTACACACACACACATACCACCACATACACAAAACACACCACACACCACACACAAACAACACAAACACAAACACAAACACAACACAAACCAAAACACACACCCACACCACCCCCACAACCCCACCCCACACACACACACACACACCACCCACACACACCACACACAACCCACCACACACTGCGGAGTATGCAGAAGTATGCTCATATCGCTTATATAATTTTAAAATATGAGATTAAATGATTTAGAGATATGTATATATGATGTATAGCAGTTTGATATATTAATAAATTCCTGATCTAATTCAAAATTATGCATATCTGTTGTAAACATAGAATATATAACGAAAACCTAAAACCCGCAAAGAATGCATAGTCATTATTGCTGACAAAGATCCTGGCTCTCAGGTTGCTGGTAACTTGAATTCGCTGTGTCCAATTATCCTACAGAAAGAATTTTTGACCATCACGGGACATGTATTGTGGTCATTCGAGTTTATACTAAGCCAGAATCAGAACTAACCCATAGGGCTATGTTTTCAACCACTGGTGAAAATTGCACTAAGCTAAGAACACGTAGAGAAAGGTTTGTTAGAAAATTCGCAATAAACAAAATTTGTCTATTAAAACGTGGATTTTACCATTAGGTGTTTATAAAGCAAACAACGTATGTCTTTCATTCCATGAGTGAAGGAAAAATGTTTTTTTTCTAGGATCAAATGCAAAAAATAAGTGTCTGTGTGCTTGTGTTAAGCCCTCCCAAACATATACTACTCATAATTACATGCAAAAAATACAAACCGAACTAATGTCAATCAAAAATTTATGTTCAAATGATGATGTTACTTATTAATACAGTTTTGCCTACTGATTCAGTATTAATGTACTTCAATTTCCTCCTTACAGCTGGAATCGCACCCCCGAAAATAAATAAATAAAGCGACCATGATAATCTAACATTCGAGAAAAGAGCGGCAAGACAAAAGGCCGTCCAAAAACAGCCCCATCAGACACAGTCCGGGATCTGAAGATTAAAATCATGCAAAAAGGGAATATCTCTGAAATCTGGGGTCTCATGTACTTCGACGAACAGTTATACAGCACAAAAAAGCTCTCCGACTATGGAAAAAACACAAAAACACCTTGTATTTGAAAGAAGCCTTCGGTGGTCTCGGTTCTTCGGGGTTTCTGCTCTCCATCGCACAGCCCTTGGAGACGTAATGAAGATGGTGGTTAAAGTCCGACTGCGTCATCGACATCAAAACAGGAGGTGGGGGCGCGAGGGGGGGCCGGGCGTCGCCAGCCAGTTACTGAAGGTGGGGACTCGAGATGCAGAACGAAAAGACGTTGATGGATTATGGCTTGGGGGAGACGCTGTCATCTGGCTGGAGGAAAAAAAATCAACAAAGCAAAAGGAAATCAAAGAAGGGCAAAAAAGAAAAAGAGTTCGTAACGAGAAATTGAAAAAGAGATTAATTGCTGTTGTTTTTGTGATTATTTTTTTCATCCCTATTGATATGGGCTTACCTAGAGGTAAAATTCAAATAAACCCCTGAGTTCAGCCTGTATGCATATTAGCTCAGCTCGCATGTTTTTTAGTACAAGCAATAATGTTTCTAGTAAAAAGGGGGTTCAGTATTTCAAAAACTTTTCACACAAATGTAGTTATATCGTAGTCAACCCCTGAAATATATTTATATCATAGTCATAGTCATGAATTTATGTTATTTTATGATTATTATATTGTGTTATATATTTTTATTCTCGTTTTTTTTTTAAGAATCCGCATATGAAAGCACATTCTGCCTTACGGGATTAGTAAGTCGTATGTTTTTACTTTTTACAATATAGTTTTAAACAGTATTCAATTGTATATTAGTATATATTTTATATATATAATATATTTATAGTATATATTATATATAATATATATATATATATATGTATGTAGTATTATATATATATATATTTTATATATATATATATATATATATATATATATATATAATATATACATAATTATATATATATACATATAATATATATATAATATATTATAATATATATATATATATTATATAAAATAATATTACACAAGATTTGTTTCAGATAAAATCATAATTTATCTGATAGGGGGGGCAGACACAAAATACCGCCTCCACCTTGTCTGACCTTAGATCCCCCTCATCTTCTAAGCATGCTTGTTTGAGGAGGTTATATATGTCCCGAATGGCCAGGTCAAAGGGAAAGAGCATCTCTCAGCCGTGAGACCCGGGATTGGAATAGAAGAGAACTTTTCCTTTTTGTGGTCGTAAGGGTACGAGGTGTAAGGCGGTAAGACAGAATCATTATACCTTTGCATAAGCTCTTACTGATGTGATGTGCCCATTTTGCGGATGTTTCTCTCTCTTTTGCATATTTTAGGATCTACCCAGTGGATTTTTTCTTGTTGGGTATTTCGTGACCTTTATTTTAAGTATTTTCGAGGTCGTTTTATTTTTTGCTTTAGTATTTCTCGGTGAATTTTACTATTGGAGGATCTTAATTATTTTTTGTTCGTTTTTTTTTGACATTCTTATTATTGTTTTTACTTTTTTTGAAAAATAAATTTGAAAAAGATTTTGTTTTTAGGGGGACCCTTAGGGAAACCCCGGCTTTTAAGTTTTTGATACACGAACGAAAAATTAAAATAAGAAGCCCTTTACTGAAATTTTTGCATTTAAAGAAAAATAATATGAAAAAAGATAGGAACCTGAGTACGGACTATATTCCCGGAAGAAATCAATTTGCAAAATTTAAAAATTAAGGGTAAAAAAGGAAAAATTTTTAAAGGGAAACTTTGGGGAAAGGGTAACGTCCCCGGGGATAAATTTTTTAAGGGTAAAGTTAAGAAAACTTTTCTAGTTTTTTAGACACAAGGGGGTTAAAATTTTCAAACTACCCCTTTTTCCCTCAAAGTTCAGGTCAACAGCACTCCACCCGGAGGGAACCCACGCAAACCGCAGTGTAGACCCTTAAACCTTGGGTTTTAACTTCTATACACTTACATCATTTTCTCTATTTCGTTCACACTCTTCGGCATCCTCTTACTTTACAAACATTTTAACTTGCTTTTCCTTGGACAAATTAAACCGGGGGGGTAGTAAATATATGGTTTTAAAGGGAATCGACGGTTATTCGGGATTTTTTTAAAATTTTACACTTGCTCAAATATAAATATTTATTGAAGGGAAAACTTTGAAAAATAGTTTATCTTTTTTTGTTTAAGGGGACATATGTTTGTTTACTTGCATATTTATGTTTTTAAAAAAGCTCAGTTTAGTCCACTGTAAATCTGGGAAAATTTTAAATAAAATAGGATATTAGAAGGGTTTTCATTTTTTAAAAACGTTCATTTTATAAAATATCCCCTCTAGGAATGTTTTTTGGCGCGATAACCCTTTAAACAGACTAATCACGGCTGTATATACAATTTTGGCTACTCTAAAATCCCCCAGGGCCTTAAAAAGGGCTAAAACGGCGGTAGAAATGCTTTTTTGGCCCAAGGGGACCTCATCCGGGGTTTTTAAAAGGGACTGAAAAACCGCCGTAAAACCCGAGATAAACGGTTTACCCCACGTCTCATAATAACAGAAACCCACACAAATTGATCAACAGCAAATAAGAACACATACACATAGAGAAAACCCTTTTTAAATGCTGACCTAATTTGCAAATTGGGGGATTTATTCCCTGATTTTTATCGCCCCCTTTAATTTGGGGGTGATGTCAGTTCATCAAGGCAGTAAAAAACCAGTGCAAAAGACAAATTTTTATAATACAAAACAAATTTTATTGGCAATTCTCCTTTGCCTTATCCTCAAAAAAAATCCACCACTGGCTGCAGCTTAAAAAAAGCCCACGCAAACACAACAAACACGAAATATATAGTGTATATGCGTTTGTGAAAACTTTCAGAAAAATGTTTACATCTATCCCACACATTTTCCTTTTTTATAAGATTCTCTAAATTTTCTTTTGGGGGAAAAAAGGGAAATTTAAAAAAAAAGGCCCGGGGGGGGGGGGGGGGGGGGGGGGGGGGGGGAAAAAAAAAGGGGGGGGGGGGGGGGGGGGGGAAAAAAGGGGGGGGGGGGCCCAAAAGGGGGGGGAAATAAAAAAAAAATTTTTTTTTTTTCCCCCCCTTTTTTTTTTTTTTTTCCCCCCAAGGGTTTTGGGTTTTTTTTAAAATTTTTTTTTTTTTTTTCTTTTTTTTTTTTTTCCTTTTTTCTTTCCCCCCCTTTTAAAAAGGGCCCCCCCCAAAATTTTTGGGTTTTTTTTTAAAAAAAAAAATTTTTTTTTCCTTTTTTTGGGCCCCCCCAAATTTTAAAACAAAAAAACCCAAATTTTACCCTTTTTTTAAGGCCCCCAAAAAAGGAAAAATTTTTTAAAAAATTTTGAAATTTTTTTTTTTTTTTTTTTTTTTAACCCAAAACAAATTTTATTTTTTAAAAAAAAGGGAAAAAAAATCCAAAAAATTTTTTTTTTAGGGGGTTTTTTTTCCCCTTTCCCCCCCCTTTTCCCCCCTTTTTTTTTTTTTCCCTTTTTTTTTTTCCCCCCTTTTTTTTTTTTTCCCCCCCCCCCCCCCCTTTCCCCCCCCTTTTTTTTTTTTCCCCTTTTTTTCCCCCCCTCCCCCTTTTTTCCCCCCTTTTTTTTTTTTTCCCCTTTTTTCCCCCTTTTTTTTTTAAATTTCCCCTTTTTTTTTTTCCCCCCCCCTTTTTTTTTTTTTCCCTTTTTTTTTTCTCTCTCCCTTTTTTTTTTTTTTTTTTTAAAAAAAGGGGAAATGAAAAAGAAACAGATCACAGCCATCAGACTATCTGACATTTAAAAGCAGGGAGAAATGTCACTCAGGGCATGAGAGTGGCCAGTCGAGAGGTGTGAAAATATCTCCCCTTTTTCTCTTTTTTTCTCTCTCTTCTCCTCTTTCTTTTCTTTTTTTTTCCTTTCTCTTTTTTCCCCCACATTTCGGGATGATTTTTTTTCCCATAAAAGGTGATGTTGGGACCCTTTATGCAGGGATTTTTTTTATAAATTTTTAAATTCCCTTGCCCTTTTGTTGAGAAAAATTTTTTAAAAATGGAAAGAACAAGAAAAAAAAATTTGCTGAAACCCTTTTTCACCTATTCCCCCTGAAAAAGCAAGCAGGGAAAAGCTTTCTGTATATGTATGGCCCCGGTCTCCCCTTCATTTTTTTTATTACATATTACAGTAAATGATATTACGTAATTTCTGTTTTAAGGGGGACGTGGAAAATGCACCCAATTTAGAGTTTCAGTGAAATTTTATACTGTTTTTATGTGGTTTATATATATGCCATCCCATAGATGAATAAAAGAATAGTTTGATTATACTGAATAAAACCTTTTTAAATGTTAAAAGGTGCTTGTTGCCGGGTCTCTCTCCCCTTCCTCCCGTCTCCCCCCTTTCCCCTCTCCCTCCTCCTCCCCCTCCCCCCTCCTTCTTTTCTCTTTTCTTTTTTCTCTTCCTCAACTCTTTCTCAATCCTGCCCAAATCCTTCTTTCTTTCTCAACTTTTCCCTTTTTTTCTAAAATTTCTTTCTCTTTCTCCCCCTTTTTTCTCCTTCTCTCTCCCCCCCCCTCTTTTTTTATCTGCCCTTTTTTTTAACTTAACTTATTTTAAGGTTTCCCCCTTTCCTCTTCTCTGTTTTTCGCCTGCCTGCCCCCTTCTCTCTCTCTCTCCCCATTATATATATATATATATTATTATATATATATTTTATAATATATATAATATATATTTTATATATATATATAATATATATAGACATCTCATAGCTGAATTTACAGAATATTTTGATATTATACTGTAAAGAACCATTTTAAAATTTTAAAAAGTGATGTTGCCAGGGTCTCTCTCCTCAAGGGGGGTGGGTGGGGGGGGTTTGGCAGCTGGGTTTGTAATGGGGTTTCCTGTGAGAAACCGTGGAGTGGGAGCGTGTGTTGAGTAGATGGTTTGGTTCTGGTGTGGTGATAAGAGCGCCGTTGTGGTTTTTTAAGTCAGCTATTTTAGTGGTGTCCGTCTGGCGTCTTGAATTTAAAAGAAGTTCTGGGGTTTGTTTTTTTACTTTGTGTTGAGATTTTTATGATTTCGCGTTCCCCCTTCTTCTTTTTTTGGCACATTTTTTTTTTGGGGGGGGAATTTTAAAGTTGGCCCAATTTTTCTTGTGTGTATGATTGCGCGGTCTCTAGTTTTTTTTTTTTTCGGGGGTTTCTGCGTAGACCTCTGGGGCCAGAGGAGTGTGTATTTACTCGAAGGTACTTTTTGGGAGTGTTTTTTTTTTGGATGTGTCTATAAGGTTTCGGCTGTTTAGTTTTACAAGGTGCGGGAGTGGGCGTCAAAAAATAGAAAGTTTTCTTTGAAGTCGTTATTCTCTTATGATTCAGTCCTTTACGCCTCAAGGTAGAGAAAAATAGGTCCACGGCTGTGTTTCTGTCTGGTTAAATCACCTGCAACCCAAAAGGGTTTTTGTTGGGTGAAGCGAGGAGGAGTGTAAAAAATGTACAGGGGAGAAATCAGTGGAGCAGAGGGGGCCCGGGTGACCTCCCTCGCCCCCCCATGCCCCTCCAGCTGCTTCTATCGCTTCCCTCCAGGGGGAAAAACAAATTAAACCGGGGATACCTGGGCCTAAAGGGGTTTCGTGTTAAGCACCCGACCGGTAAGGTCAGCTCCCCCCCTCTCCCCCCGGGTAGCGGGCCCGACCCGATACCGCGATTACCCCTAAACTAGAATGTCCTGTGTTCCTATGGTGGTAACTTTAGAAGTATTTTCTTTTGGGAAGAAAAAGGGTCGAGAAAGAAACGAGCAAGAGTTTTTTCGGTTAGAGTTAAGTTGAATCCGGGTTGATCTAGTCTGTGTAAAGGTTGGGCCTTTTTTAAAAAATTATAGGTTGGGGGCGATGAGGACACCGGCACCTCCCCCTCTGTCATTCGGTCGTCTCTACGTACACTGTCTACTAAAAAGGGAAGGGAAGATTCCCGCAAGTTACGTCTGATGTAACCTTCTCTGTAACTTTTATGATGTGGGTCTATGTTTTAAGAGTATGGGGGATTTGGTCTTCGGATGTTGGGTGCGGATTTAATTTTGGAAAAATCAGGTTGATGTGTCTGGACGTGGTGCGGGGTTGTGGTCATGGTTTGGGGACGGGAGAGGGGAGGGGGAGGAGGAAAGGGTTGGGAGGGGGGAGTGCGGAAAGGGGAGGGGGTGCGGGAGAATGGGGAAATTTGGGAAAGGAAAGAAGGGGAGTGGTGGAGGGGGAAGGGGGGGAGGGGGAGGGAAGAAAAAGGGAAGAAAATTTGGGGGAAAGGGGGGGGAAAGGGGGAAAGGGATGCGGGGCGGTGGGAGGGAGGAGGAGTGAGGTGGGGGTTTGGGGAGATTCGAGTGCTGCAAGATGCGTGGGGGGTTGAGGTTAGGGGAGCGTAGGGCCGAGAGAATGGGGGAACCACTGAGTGGGAGAGTAAAAGTTACCCCCCCCAATTCACGCAATAACAGTTTAACAAACCCATTGAATATCTGTGTAAACAATCCGGTGCAGCTGATATGATACAAGCCAGCTGCTCGGGCCTGTTAAACAGATATCACCTGGAGGCCCTTTCCCCCTTTCACGCTTTTGCCCGCAAGGGACCGGTTGGTAGGGCCGGGAAACAGTGCACTAGGTCCCCACAGAGGAGAACAAAGGATGGTGTGTTTATGAGGACTTGCATTTTTTTAGTTTTTTTTGCAGCATCGTGTGGCAGCGAAACAAAATGTCATGTCGGTTTTTTGTATATTCCTTGTGGTGTAAGATGAAAAATTTCTTTGTTTGTGCATAAGGATTTGGCATGAAGAGTAAGTACTAACAGTAGTAAGGTGTGGCTTTTATGTGGCGTTTTTAAAATGGTTGGGCTTACCTCTGCGGGGTTTTTGTGTCGGTGTTTTACTATTGCCGGTGGGTGACACGGCTTTTTGTAGATCAGCTGTTTGTGACATTTGGGGGACCGATTGTTAAACTATCATTTAAAATGAAATTTAAATGATTTAAAACCAAAACATACATATATACATACATACTACACACACACCACACCCCCAAACAACACACACCCCACACACAACACACACAACAACACACACCCCCACACAACCCCCCACACACACACACACACATTAATATTTATATATATATATATTATAATATATTATATTTTTTATATATATAATAATATAATTTTTTAATAAAAAATCAAAAAGGCGGGTGTGTGTCGAGTTGTATATGTATCACGGAGGAGGTAGGCGGGGAGAGATAAAAAGCTGAGGCGGGGCACGTCGTCCAAAACAGAGGAAAAGGCACGATCCAAGGGGGAGGAGTGAAATCAGCTCGTTCCCTTCTGAAAGGGGAAATGCCCCGCGAG
The DNA here is from genome assembly GCF_015228065.2 of Penaeus monodon. Lineage (NCBI taxonomy): Eukaryota > Metazoa > Arthropoda > Malacostraca > Decapoda > Penaeidae > Penaeus > Penaeus monodon. The sequence goes on from NW_023638727.1 coordinate 18,769, forward strand.
GGTATTCACTCTGGCGGGGGACAGGAGGAGGCATATACGTGGAGCCACCAGCCCTGTGCCCCAAGGTTTCCGATGGGGCCACAATCTTGGACCTGTCACGGATGCGGATCAGGTTCTGCATACAAAGCATGATCCGGTCTGCAGAGCCAAAAATTGAGAGGGGTGAAAGGGTAAAGCCTTGCTGCTGAACGAAGGCCCCCACATGCGGAGTCTCTGGCATGAAGGGCAAGGGCCCCCAAAAAAGTTTATTTCACTCGGCGGTCCCCAACAAGGAATCGCGGGAAAAAAAAAAGGACCCCACCAGGCAGAGGGAAAAGGGAGAATACAATGCAGTCCCCAACGCCTGGTGCAGGGGCCACCGCGGTGGCGTTGTCGTAAAGGGTACAGGAATGAAGGAAGTGTGAAGTAGTGATATGGATTTTTTGGGGAAAGGGAAGTATCACAATCCCCGGGATCTGCGACACAAATCGAAAAGGATGAAATTAAAAAAAAAAGCTGCCAAATTTAGGGACAGTAAACGAGGAACAAACGGAGAGGGGGGCGTCACAGAACCCCCCCCCCCCCCCCCCCCCCCCCCCCCCCCAAAAGATCGGGCGAAACATAGAAATTTTAGTGGTCCTGCAGGGGAACAAAGTTTAGAATGTAAGTAAAAAATCAGAGAAAGGAAAGGAAAATAAAAGGGGGTGTAGAGGGAGGAACTCCCCGCGGAATTTCAGTCATCCTGCTAAGTGCAAAAAACAGGAGAAAGTAAGTCTCTTAAAAAAAAAGTGCAAAGTAGGGCAACCTTCCCGAAATGTTGGGAAACATAAAGGGGCGCAATAAGGCTGATGGAGCCCCTCTTTAAACAGCAATTAAGTGATATAGAGTAACCCGAAAAGGGTACCCGAGTAACCCAGGGCGGTCGACAACCATTTTTTATCTAAATTTATATTCTGACAGATTAATTTTCATTGGTCTGGTCAAGACCTGACTCAGGAAAACGGAACCGGGACTGTTGATAGTGTAAGCATGTCTTAACCATAGTATCTGTTTATTTTACTAATGGATCCCCAAAGGAGATGTGTGTGTTCATCGTTGATATTTCATATATTTTTTTAAGTGAAAAGTGAGCCCCCAAAAGGGGCTTTTTAAAAGGGGTGAGGATAAAATATTTACTCATCCTTTTTTAAACAAAGTTTTTGTCTCAAAAAATTTTAAAAACCCGATTAAAAACTTTACTCATTAATTCCTCTCACTTTTTGCGCCACCAAACACCCACACAAAACACACAAACCCACACACCCCCCACACACACACAACACCACACACACACCACCCAACAACACACACACACACCACACCAAACACACAAAAACACACACACACACACACACACACACAACACACACACAGAGTGTGTAAACACAGAGTGTCTGCATATTTTTTTGTTTACTGCTTCATTTAAAACCAAAATTTTTAAAGACCTATGCTTCAAGTGGCCTATATATCAGGTTCTAAAGGCCTTAACTGGCTGAAAGTAAAAGGAGGAGGATGGGGTGAAAACTTTTTATGCTTGACCACACGCTATGCACACCCCTGATCTTTTTAATATGTTTTTTAATATTATTTTTCGTTTTTTAAATTTTTTTAATCCATGTATAGTAAAACCCTTAGTATAGGAGAAGTGGTGGTGAATTTAAATTTAAAAAAAATTTTTTTTAATCATGACAACAACACACATGAATCAATAAAGAAAATTTTTTATTTGCATTAGCATAGCTTTCAATAACGATAATGGGTGACATACTTTTTGTTAAAAAGACGTTGCATTTTAAATTTCCCGCTTTCTTTAATTGTCTTAACCCAATGAGTTATTTTATATAACTAAATTCCTGTTTCAAATCAACCAAAAATCATCTAAATAGACAGTAAAAATTTAGGAGTTTCTTTAGTTTTTTGGGAAAGTTTTTTTTTGTGGTCAAAATTGGGCAGGAAAAATTTTCAAAAAGAAAGAAAGACAAAAATAATCAAAAAACATAATAATTTCTTTCATTTTCTATACTCTCACTGTGACATTTTATCATGTATATTCTACACAACATCTAAAGAGTATAGACCTATTCAAATACTTCTTTTTAAGTACATCACTCCTAAGCACACAGCAGGATAGATCCACCAGTTGCCAATATTCAATATCACAGATAGGATTCAGCCAAACAATGTTTTAAGTGGCCTCTCCATGCCAATTCTTCTTTTATCAACGCTTAAACCAATAGAGCACTATACTAACATGGCAATGATTCAGCCCACCATAGCCACATAATAAGCTAGAGTTATTAATACAACTACAGGCATTACAAACTATTTCAATCAAAAGCCAGACTTTCATATCTAGCGTGATACTGCCCTTGTAAAATCTGGCCCATATGTATTATCTATTCATTACACAGAAATAAAAGCGTTTTTGCTAACAATCAAATCTTAAAATTCTTTTTTTTTTTTTTTTTTATTTAATTTCTACTAAGAAACATTTATACAGCTTATTCTCTCCCACGTTATCTGCACCTCACAAGGTAAAAGTTCTTGCTCATAAAGTACAGGTAAACATAAATTATAGTCTCCTTAATTACATCTAGCCTAGATATATTACAGAGAACTATACAAGACTTATAACATGGTGTACATACCAAAATATAAACCACTCCCTAGTAAGCCTCAGTCAACAAGCACAATATAATGAATATGTAAAATCGTTGTAATCCAGGCAATCTCTCCATATTCAAAGTAAATGTTAGCCAAGAATTTGTAATATAATCAGGTGGAGGGCAAAGCAAGTGTAGCTCCCCCCCCAAAAAGGCTACATAAAATATAATCATTGCAAGTACACGTACTGTCAGTATACAGGACTAATTTTCTACAGTATGGAAAGACAGGAATAGGGTGAACACTCCCAAGCAAGTTTCTATGATTTAAATTCAGCTGAGATCAGTCAAGTTGATGCAGGATTATCTATTCATATTTTTAAAATGATCTGCTCATACATCAAATTCATTGAGTCTCAACGCAACCACCAGAGACACCATAGCGTTAGGTCTTATATTTAACTAGCGGTGTCTATATATTTTTCTCTACTCCTGAATGATAAACAATACGAAATAAAATAAAATTCTACATACAAGTGAAAGCATCTATCAAAAATACACTAACATGAAAACTGAATCTATCCACAAAGCTTAACAGTAAATCCAACCTTTCTCATCTATGCACCAAAATGCGAAGTAAAACAGATCAAGTGGCGAACTTTTATGTGCGCATACAGCATTTAAAATTTACATTCAAAACACTTGTCAGACAACATGAAGGCTGGCAATAATCATACTACTATCAAGCGAAGACACAAGTCGAGCACTTCACTACAAAATACCAGATTTCTGTAGCACTGAAATCACAGAAGTTTCAAATACCTCAAAGCTAATACTCATAGTTAAGCACGCTTCTGCAAGAACTCGTGATACTGCCCTACTAATTTTTAATTTTTTGTTACCTGCATTCACCAAATCTGAAGTCAGTGTCTAGTTACAGGCTCTTCAACTGATTGTAGCAATTTGAAATGCTCTAGCTTAGCGTCAATAACAACTAATCTCCTCTAACAAGGTAAGGCGTAAAGCTTCCAGTAGACTGTAATAATGATGACTAGCTACTTTCTTTTCTTTTTTTTGGATGTTCACTAAGTAATGAAGACGCCAGGCCATTGGTAGATACCTCGAGATCAGGAGCGAGGCCAATATCGAGTCAGATGACTATGTGCACTGCCAACGTGAGGCTGGTTCCAATTAGGGATATAAAGCCAAAACACAGCAAGCCACTCAACAGCTCATTAAGGACACAAGGTCGAAGAAGGAATATTGTCTTACTGGACAATTGCTGCCACAGCAGGCAGGCTACATGTTAATTTAGCTGTGTTGCACACCAGATACCGTTCTCCTTCATGTCTAAAACCTCTTTTTTGTTATAGGCGAAGACACCTGTCACAGCCAGCGCCCTACTTGATTACCTATCCTCTGAAGGATTATCATCATTCCATATTAAACACCTATTCAAAATAGGTAATATCTACACGTATATCCAGAATCTTATCTTTGACTTAACAACATTACACTTTTCAAAGAGTATCAAAAGGCTTACAGCCACAAATATAACCACATTAGGGTGATATTTTGATAAACTCTTGGGCTTGCCGTCCAGTGAACAAAAATAGAAATTAGCCTGTGTAAACAAACAACAAAAAGTAAATCCTTAAACCAGTTATATTGTGAATAAAGCAAAATCTTTCCACATGCTATTAAAAACAGATATGCCTACTCTTTAAAAAATCATGGAATGATCAGGAACGTAGTTGAGCTAGCCTACAAGACACATTCGCTAGAAATTGAATATATTCTCTCAAGCGTCCTCTAAGGCAAGGTACACATGACATAATATCTACCAGCATCAGTGGCATAATGTGTGGCTTTTTTTCTCTTTTTTTTTTTTTTCTTTTTTTTTTTTTTTTTTCCCCCCCCCCAAACCAATCAGCCAGGATAGTATTCTTTGCAAAATATAACAGCTACTATTACATCTGTATGGCAGCCCAGAGAGTCAAAGGCTCCCTGAAGCGACACCCAAAGAGGTTTGGATTGTTCTTGCGTCCAAACTACGACTTCACTTGAGGACTGATTGTAAGCGCATGTGACTGCGGCAGGCAGCACAGACTGCTCCAGGCGAAAACAGTAACAATTGCTTAATCACATAAGATATACATCTACAATATAATTCATGAAGATCCTACAATATATACCTTCTTTTCCTATTCTTCTTTTTCTCAAATTCATAACCATCACATATTACTGAAATACAAGAACAAAAGAAACTAGCTTTTTCAGCCAAAAATCGAAGACAAGCAAACAGAAAAATAAAGGCATAAAAGCTACAATGAATTATAAAGTTACTAACATGAACAAATACAACAGTTACATCTGACATATAACAATAGCATGAGTATCGTTGTCTCCATTTTGTTAGCAGTTCAAACATAGCTACCTTTGGCATGTCTTTTCTGACTTAGAGATCCTTTCGCAAGAAGATCAGACAGTAAGCGACATCACAGACTTCACGGATCTGCCCTATAGATGCGCCCCGGAACTTGAAGCAGCAAGAGCATGGCAGCGTACCTAATTATTGGGCGGTTCCCTGCAAACAGTTCCTCCGGATGAAAGGACCTGATGAATCCAGTATTCCATGGCAACTTCTACTTTGAAAAAAAAAAGTTATAATCCACATTTTCTAACACAATATTCAACCAACAATGTAAGATACTCAAGTAATAATTCTATCTGTGCTGAAAATTTCCTAGCCAATACATGATATACACACTAAGCATTGGGCATATCATTCTGCTTCTATAAAGAACTAACAAGTTGAAAAAAGTTATGATATCAATCCCAGGTATGCCATACTGCCTTCTATCACAAGTCTTCGACTAATATTTGAGAAATCTTACTAATGCTGCATTCTTGAACAAAATTTATAGTTTATTAGTAGAGTAAACATATCACGGATTAACAGCATTCTCGGATTTTTGTCCTTTTATACAATTCTACATTTTAGGCTTCTAAACTATGTATCCTTTCATCTCTAATCTACTATAATGATGAAGTAAAAACACACAAAACACAGAAATTACACATATACGCAGTAAACCATATACATGTAGTAGTGTGTGTGTGTGTGTTTGATATTTTCTGTGTGATGTGATATGTGTGATGCGTGTGTGTGTGATGTGAGAAGATGTGTGTGTAGGATGTCGTGTGTGTGTAGTGCTGTGGGTGTGCTGTGGGCTGTAAGTGTTGTGTGTAGTGGATGATCTGTAGTGTGTGAATTTTCATGTGGTGATGTTGTGTGGGTGATGTGTTAAGTGTGTGTAGATGATTGTGTGGTTGTGATGTATGTGATGTAATACTCTCTATTTATATCAAAAGTAAGTGTAGTGTGTGTGACTTTGATGTGATGTGGTGTTGTGTGTGTTGAGTGTTGTGGACTGTAGTGTGTGGTGTGTGTGAATGGTGTGTGTAGTGCTGTGTGTGTTGAGACTACGTGTGTGTGTGTGTCTGTGTTGTAGATGTGATCGATGTGTGACTGTGATGTGATTTAGTGCCGATGATTGAATTATGAACTGGAATAATGAGTTGATCAATATTGAGAAGTTATGTTGATCAGTGGGAAATATGATGTGTAGTGTGTGTGTTTGTGTGTGTCGTACGTGTGTGTCAGCTGTGCTGTGATCTGTGTGTGTGTGGATGGTGATGTTGTGTGTGTATGTGTGATGTGATGTGTGTTGTAGTGTGTGTGTGTGCGTTGGTAATGTTTATTTGTGTGTGTTGGTGTTAGCTGCCATGTGTTGCGTACGTTCGTTGTGTGCTGTAATGTGTAGTGCTGTGTGTGTGCTGTGTGTGCATAGTGTGTGTGTAGTGTGTGTAGTAGTGTGTGCTGGTTGTGGACAATGTGCATGCTAAACCGTCTAGAATTGATCGATGATAATGTGGTATGATGATTGGTGTGTGATTGATGGACTGATGTGTTGATTGGTCAGTGTAGTCATATGTGTGCTGTGTTGTGATGGTTGTGAGCTGTGTTGTGATATGTGTGTCGATTCGTGTAAGTGTGGTGTTGTGTGTGTGTGTGTGTTGTGTGTGTGTGTTGTGTGAATGTGATGTTGTGTGTGATGTGTTCGTGTGCTGCTGTGTTGCTCTGTGTGTTGTGTTGTATGTGTTGATGTGTCGTGCTGAATAATGTGTTGTAGTGTATTCTCAGTTCGTTTGTCAGATCCTTAATCGCGTATGTGTGTGGATGTGACTTGTGTTTTGTGTGTGCTGTGTATATGTGTTGTGTGTGTGTGCTGTGTGCATATAGTGTTTGCTTCTGCTGTTGTGTAGTGATGTTATGTGTTGCCTGTGCGGGTGTGCATCCTCATGTGTGATTGTTGTAGATGTGTGCATGTGTGTATAGGGTGTGTGTGTCAGTGTGATGGTAGTTTGTGTTGTGTGTGTGTAGTATGTGTTGTGTGTGATGAACTGTGTGTTAATGTGTTGTGTGTGTGGTGTGTCGTATTGATGTTGTGTGGGTGACTGTGTGCTAGTGCTTGATAGTGTGTGCTGCTGCTCGGTATTCTGTTTGTGTGTGTGTTCAGTGATGTATAGTTGTTGTAAGTGTGTGTGTGTGCTATGTAGATGTGTGTGTGTGTGAGTGATAGTGTTAGTGTGTGATAGATGTATGTTTGTGCATGTGTACTGATCGTCATGTGTTGTGTAGTGATGTGTTGATGTATGTCGCATTATGTAGTTGTTGGGTGAATGTGTGTCAGTGCTTAGCTGAAAATGTGCTGTGTGATGTATGTGTTCGTGTGTGATATGTGTGTGTGTATGTGTTGTCGTGTGTGTTGTGTGCTGTGTGTGTATGTGTTGTTGTGTGCTGTTTGTGTGATATGTAGTCTGTGTTGCTGTGTGTGTATGTGTACTGTGATTGTGTCAGTAGTGGTTGTATTAGTTGTGAGTGTATGTGTTGTGCGTGTGCCCCCTGATGTGTGTTATGTGTGGTAGATGTGTGTGTATGCTGTTGCTGTGTGATGCTGCACTATGTGTTGTCGCTGTGTGCTGTATGTGTTGTGTTGTAGCCTGTGAATATGTGTTGTGTGCTTGTGTGTGTGTGTGTGGTGATCGTGTGTGTGTGTGGTGTGTTGCTGATTTCTGTGTGTGTTGTGGTGTGTGTTGTGACTGTGTGTTGCTTAGCGTGTTTGTATGTGTGTGCTATGTGTTGTGTGACTAATAGCTTGTATGTGATTGTGTGTTGTGTTCGTATGTGGTTTGTGTGTGATTTGTGTAGTACTGTTGTGTCGATGGTGCCTGTAATAGTGTTGTGATGTGTGTGTATGTGTATGTGTGTGTGCCTGGATGATGTAGATCTGTGTGCTGTGGAATAATGTGTTGTGCTGGATGTGTATGTGTTGTGTGTAGTGTGATATGTAGTTGTGTGTGTGTGTGTATGTGTTCGTGTTCGTGATGCTGTATGTGTTGTGTGTTGGCTGTATATGTGTTGATATGTGTATAGTCAGGTATAGGTGTTGTCGTAGTAGTGTATATGTATGTGTTTGTGTTTGTGTGTGTATGTCATGATGCTTGTGTGTGTGCTGGATGTGTTGTGTGTGCTGATGTATGGGTGACCACGTGTGTGTAAGCGTGCTGTGTTTACAAGTCTGTGTTGTGCGAAATGTGTTGAATAGTGCTTGAATGTGTGTTGGAACTCGTAGTCGTGATGTGTGTTGTGTGTGTGTGTGTGCTTTTGTAGATGTGGAGCTGTGTGTGTGCCCTGATTTCTTCTGCTGTGTTGTGTACGTAGTGTAACGTGGTGCTCAGCGAATCTGTGTAGTCGCAGATTGTGTTTAATCGACTGTCCTTGTGTGTGTTGTTGTGTGTGTGTGTGTAGTGTGTGGGTGATGTGTGTGTGTTGTGAATGTGTGTGATCGTGGAATCAATCACTCAAATTCATACTCTTTACAACTGGCAGTGCAATAATTGCGCGCTTGTTGTAAAACCTGCGTATCATCTCAAGACAAAAAGAGGCTTACACTTATCAGATATTGGAAACTGACTCGAAATGTAAAGAATCTAAATAATATCAATGAAGGCCAAATGCAAAATCATCAGCTTGAGCTGTAATGCCAGCCCACAGCTCTCAGCTAAGATGAAACTTATTTCGCTAAATATGATGGCATAGTGTGTAAAGATGATTAAAAAGCCAGGAAGTGTAATTGTTATATTCTGTGCCAGAATAATTAATATGAATAGCAAACTAGCTGACTGCAGGGAAAACCTTACAAAGCGTTCAAAATTACTTGACCAAACAATATCATCTTAATCATGAAATAGCCAGCTACCTATCTCGAGTCTATCATATATATTATCTATCCTACTCTCACTCACTCACCACTCACTCACGTCACTCACTAACTCATACCACTCACTCACTCACTCACGTCACTAACTCACTCACTCACTCACGTCACTCACTCACTCACTCACCCACCCACTCACTCACTCACTCACTCACTTCTATAACCTCCTCTCTCCTCATCTACTCTCTCTCTAATACTCTCTCCATCTCTCTCCTCTCTACCTCTTTAGCCTCACACACACACACACACTAACACACACACACACACACACACACACAAAAGTGATGGTAGTGCAGCGCGAGCATATACCTTGATTTACCTTATATCACATATTTCTTTCACTTGACTGACAGTTGTTGCCTCAAAGTGAGATCCCCTCCGCCTCAAGGTAGGTCTACAATCAGGTTACTTCTGCCGATGCCAGTCTCCATCTCATCACAGGTAGAGCCAACAGACCTCTAGGCACACATCTTTGTAAAATTGTAGAACTGATGGATAATACATAGAACCAGTAATTGTGCACAGACTATTTCCCACATGTGGACCAACATCACCAAATGCCGACGCGCACCAGATCTGAAATGAGGAATGTAGAGAAAGGTGATGCAATGGAAAGAGCAGTAAGTTTGCTTTGCTGTATAAATAACACATCATCAGTTTAGTCGGTAGTTATATTTCATCTATTATGTGCCACCACAAGATGATGGCTAAAAAGTTCACACTCAACATTAATTAAATATCTGCTATTGACTGAATTATACTTCTGCAAGCAACTCACGGCGCTATCATTGAGGATCAATAATTTCCATATCTTGCTATTATATATGCCTGCATGAAAACTTTAATGTAATGAGGGTGGAACTGGGGATGAATTTAGGAGGATTTCATAAACTGTTTGTCTCATCTCTTCAGTAAACATCTTTGTGTATAGTGGGCGTACCATTTTTTAATCACTAAATGTCTTGCCAAAATTTGTTATAAATTAGTTAATCAAAGACATTAATTTCTTCAAGCACGATTGCAAATGCCACTCAAACTTACATAAATCCTAAGATATTTCCATTAGAGCCCACTAAAACGCACCTTAACAGTCTAGCCTTTCCACTTCTGATGTCAGCGAGTGTGTGCAGAACAGCGCTCTTCATAGCATCCCGGTCTTAGGTAGACTTGTGATAAGAAGTTTGAGAGAGGCATCAGAAAAGACTGGCTAACTCTTTGCGAGTCTCTGGGATGCATGACCTGGGAGCGAATGTTTTTTGCCAGCTTATGAAGAAGGAGCGTCGAGCAGATGTCGACCCTCTTCGGCCTGGAGTCCATCTGGCAGTCACCCACACTTGTGCCAGCCCTCATCTCTTCCCTCAACCCTAGGGTTATCAAGCCAAATTAGCTAAATGGGAAGTTTTAGCACATGCCCATCAGCCTAATCTCATCTCGTTGTTAAGATTATTTACTGACATATGGCTGTTTAATGAAATCTTATTTTGAATGCAAACAGAAAACAGTCTGCATTAAAATAATTTATTGTTTCTCAAGATTACTTTTTGTATATTTTAATCCTAATTCTCATACCTAGATCATATCTAAAATACTGCCTTAATAAAAGTGCTGAAAATAAAACATTTAATACAGTTCGCGGTATCATGTATTCTTGCGAGCAGCCACTCCAGTTTCTGCTATCTACGTGTCTCTGACACCCTAGTCTGACACACTGAATCTGTGACAATAGGAAATGCGGAATAATATCAAGTCACAGAAGCTAAATATTTTCTGCACTTATACTTCTAAGCTCCTATCACAAATAATACTTCATATAGTCTCATATCCAGAGGAGAGAGCGAGGGGAGAGGAGAGACGAGAGGGAGAGAGGGATGAGAAGAGAGAGCAGATGATGAGAGATGAGGAGAGAGATAAAAGACGATCGACAGTGACCGATCTCGAGAGGAGCTGAAGAATTAGAGAGAGTAGAACTGAGAAGAGAGATGATGAGCACCGAGAGAGAGACAGGAGGTTGAGAGAGAGAGGAAAGCAGACGAGAAAAAGAGAGAGAGAGAGAGAAGAGACAGAGAGAAGTGAGACTTGACGAGACCTACTGATTGAGAGAGAGGAGATGAGAGATCAGAGAGTGAAGAGATCAAGATGATTTAGAGAGTGAGGAATGAGAGAGAGAGAGAGGAGAGAAGAGAGAATGAGAGAAACCAGTCTCTTAAGAGACAAGAGAAAGAGAGAGAGAGACGCTAGAGAAGCATAGAGGAGAAGACATGGAATGGAGAGATGAGATTGACGAGACTGAGACGCAGTAGAGATGAGAGAAGAGGACGGAATTAAACGAGAGGGAGAGAGGGACAGAGATGATGCGAGAGAGGGAGAGGCGAGAGAGGAGGAAGGCAGACGAGAGACCGTTGATTCGAGGAGAAAGACGCATGAGAGAGAACGATGACTGGATTCGAGAGAGAGAGAGACGAAATGAAGAAGAGAGAGCTGAGGGAGAGGGAGAGGAGAGGGAGGATGGCCGAGAGGGGAGAGGCGAGGAGGAAGAGAGGAGAGGAGCAGAGGGAGAGGGAGAGGGAGGAATGATGAGGGAGGGAGGGAGGGGAGGGATGAGGGAGAGGGAAGAGGAATGAGGAGAGAGCGAGATTGCAGTGAGAGGGGAGAGAGAGAGAGACTGAGAGAGAGAGAGAGACTGAGAGAGAGACGAGAGATGGAGATGAGGAGAGAGAAGAGATCTGAGAGAGAGACGAGAGAACGGATCGAGAGAGAGAAAAAAAAAAAAAAAAAGAAGAGGCAGACCTTGAGCAATTAAAACATGCCACCTTTGAAACATTTAATAGTTCTTATACATACCAGTATTTATATCAAACTATCTGTACTTGAATGACTTTCGAGATGTGCCATATATATGCATGAATCCATAAAAATAACATGTATAAATTTCATGTGCACATGAATCGAATCTACTAATCTAGCGATGTCATTTTCCCACATCCCCGTACTCAGAAAATATATAGTAAGCTATCATTGCACTGGGTAATATCTAAATAAAACAATGGGAGGAAAGAACAAGAAAACTGCACGGCATATACCAGAAAGCTTCCCCTGCTATTGCTTTTCAAGGCAATACAATCAGAAAGGCCATTTCAGCAAATTTGTGTTTTCTCGTTCTGCTCTTTTTTTTTCTGCTACTTTTTCTTTTTTGTTTTCTATTACAAATGTTCAGCATGAATCCTGCATATCATCAACCGGTACCGCTAATTGCACTTCATGCTTTCATAACTCAAGCCTAATTGGCGCGGCGCTAACTATGCGGATGCAAAGTTTATATAAAAGCTCCCATTGCCATAATGGGATCCTAACATCACTTTTTATGGGAAAATATAAACAAGTGTAATTAGATACATCCAGAAGGCATCTAAGCATAGACTGTATGATAAATTTATAGTAATAAAAAAATCACCTTACTTGCACTGTTCACAAATAGCATCCACACAAGAAATCTAAAAATATACACCATTAATTATATGATTCATATTAATAGCTAATTATTCCTCAGGGGCAGCAAATTAAATTAATGAGGCCTTTTATATACTCTACTAAAATAATGACTCTCTCCATGAAGCGGGAGTATTTTGTTCATCAGAAATGCTCATAACTTTATCCTTGTAAAGCAACTGTCTAGGCCCTGACAATTGGAGGTATAGTAACAAAGAAAATGTACAAAAATGACATTATAGTGTTAATAATTGCTGCTACTGTTGAGTATACTATCATCTGTAGTTTCTTTTGTGATTTGTTTTTTTTTTTTTTTTTCTTTTTTTTTTTTTTTTTTACATAAATAGCTCCACTATAACTGGGCACATAAATAGCTTACTAATTTTCCTTCTCTGTAGTTTTTCATTTTTTTTTTTTCAGTGCTATTAATATAATGTTATTATCATTATTGATATTATGGATATTCATAATATCGAATTAATAATAATAAAAGCCCCTCCACACCCACCCCCCCCCCCCTCCCCCCGCACCTTCACTAAAAACCCCCAAAAAACCCAAACACACACACAAACCTGTAAGAATTTATTTTTCTTTTTTTTAATCTGAAATTCAAGGGCTAGGGAGCAAACAGGTGAGTATGTTAGGTCAAAATAGCTAACTTCGAACTCTTTGTGAGTAATGTACTTTTTTTTTTGTTTTTTATGGCGGCCATCGTAAAGTGTTACTTGATGGACAATGATGATGACGATGACGGATGACAGATGACTAGATCGACGGATGACAGATTAGACGATGACTAATGACAGATGAGATGAAGATGAATGAGATGACCAATGACGTGAAGATGATGGACAATGGGCTGATGCATGATGACGAGAATTAAATGATGAATGAAAAGAAGAAAGAAAGACAAGAAAGAAAGAACCTCAAATCTTCCTTCTCCAAAAAAGGAGAAGAGGGAGGCGGGAGGAGGCGAGGAGGAAGCAAGTTAGTACGTAAGGAAAATAGAGTGGTAAATCGCAGTAAAAGGTAAAGGACGTGCCAGAAAGATGAAGAAACTGCATTTTCACCACCATATGTAACTTAATAAGGTAAATGAAGACAGTAACTCATTCTAATTCTTACTTGTCATTTAGCTTGCGAACTGTCTCCACATTTGGTCTTTGTCTGTCCATACTTCATCCACAACCACGTCGACCGGACTGACGGCACATTGCTTAACGTAAGTGTTATAATACATAATAAAACTGTCTTCTTTCGAAAGCGAAGATCAGTAGAATCTCCATGCAGCTCACCCAAATCGATAAAACAATAGCACAGTTATAGAAGCCTGCTCACCCAGGGTTTATCCTGAATTAGTCCTCATATCCATGAAAGCATGTAGAATCATGAAAAATATAGATTTGTTTTCGAGCTGCAACAATAATCGAATGATTTATAAAAGTGAAAATTATGCCCAGAGTAAAAACAAACTTGAAAAATACTATGCACAGTCCCAAAACCTAATGTCACATATTTGTTTCATTTAGCAATGTCTTCCATTGAACTCATTGGTAAATTGTACTGCACTAGCATTTTGAGTTTTCTTTTTTTTTGTGAGTGGCATTATCAGAGGTTTCGCAAGCTTCAAGGCAGCTGTCAGCAGTAAAAAACATAGCATGTGGTAGATCCACTCCATTGTACTCAAGGATGTAGCCGTCACCGCGACGGAGCCAGACTTAGGCTAACTGCCCGGCGGATGGGTCTGGCGGGCAGGAAACAGCCCATGGACAAAGATCCCCAGAGCATTGCCCCCAACCATCTGTATTCTAAATCTGTGGATTTATTAAGCTCCAAAAAACCAGTCTCGGTTCCTGCACTGCATGATTAGGGCTGACTCCACTTCCTCACTGCCTTGCTCCAGGATTACGGCCTCCACTACTAACACCAATTACTGTTACCAACACAACCATTCTCACTAAGCCTGAAAATAAAAATAATGTAATTAATGTGAAATAATCAGGCACCAATTATTTCTAACATTACATAACAAAAGTCCAATGTTGTTTTTATGCATAACATAAAATTTTCACTGAATTAAAAACCATGTATTGACACACACACAACACACACCTTGAAAATGTTTCCATTAAGTGAATTCATCACATGTGCAATTCAGGAACGGAAGGACGTGTGGATCTAGCAGAAGGCGACAAGGACTGATCAAGGGAATGTTTCAAGAGGTCACGAAGAATCCAGTGGGCTCCGCAGAGTAGATGAGATGTAGATGACGTGGCATGTTATCATCATCTACAGAATGGGGAGAGTCATGCGAGGTTTGGTTTGGGGACGCAGTTGCGAGGGGTGGGCGTCTGCCGTAGCGAGAACCATCGACAGCTGCGCTGCTGCTGCCCCTACCCAACCTTCCGCTTCTTGGTTATTCGCAAAAATGAACAGTTAAGAAAATAAACACTCCTCTTACCAAATATTTCTTTAGCTTGAACATAGACAAAAAACAGATTAAACCCTTTAGTGGAACAAAAGAATATAATGAAAATGTAAAACATGTTAAATACCTAATTACACTTTCACTTACTTCTTCTGGATTATATTGGACTAAACATGGTAAACAGATTGTGCCACACTGAGGAAAGTACTGTGAGGCTGACTGCTTCGTAGCTTGATCTCAGATTGGATTCCACAGACCTCTAATAAAACTGGTCTCCAACAACACACCAACCTG
Source organism: Penaeus monodon (assembly GCF_015228065.2). Lineage (NCBI taxonomy): Eukaryota > Metazoa > Arthropoda > Malacostraca > Decapoda > Penaeidae > Penaeus > Penaeus monodon. The sequence goes on from NW_023638727.1 coordinate 33,942, forward strand.
TTGAATCACTCATCATTTAATCATGATACATGTAAATATTCTCAAGATACTGCCATGATGACTTACTGTGAAGATTATGTAAAAGTGACATCAAGAATATGAATAAGTAATACCTGGGAAGCAACGTTGAATTAAGTGTTACGGCAGAGACAAAAACACCCCCCATTTCTAAACAACGAATTTGGATGCCCAGAGGGGCTCTGCAGACTTCCTCTATGTCAATTATTTCTAATTTCTCCTGTGGATGTGGTCTGTTGGCAAAAAGGATTGTGTTATTTCTAAATGAAAAAAATATTATCACAAGAGAAATATTAACAATAAAACACTAAGAATAAATATTAAACAACAATTATATCTTCCAGTGATTAACACAACATACCGGATAAACACTTCTTCATGAAAGGTCAACATACCTCTTCGCCAGTATAGTCAGGATAATGGGGGTTGTGCACGAGTGTGTGATGTGATTGATGTGGTGTCCTCTTGCTGACACTCCACCCCCACCAACCGTCTCCACGGAACAAGTAAAAGGCATGGGATCCTCTCTCTGATGTTCTCTCTAAAGCTGCTCCCCTTTCCCTCCAATGCTCTTGCTCTGCAACACTTGCATTGCTGGTATTCTTAGATGAATAAACACTATTCTAATTATGATTTGAACAGAACACTAAACTAAAATTAGATCACAATCACATTACCACACTTTGAAATATAAAAATACAGCCCAATTACACCTTTTCTTTACTCGTTACAGTAAATCACATCAAGGAGAAATTGTCAAAGTTCTTATTTCTATTAATAAATTCTACTTAAAACTGACCAAGTCAATATTCACTATTGAAAAGTAAGGACATTTCTCGTCAGTCTCATATTAATAAAAGTTAAGCAAATCAATCAATAATACTGCCAAAATTCTAAAAGTCCCCTTTATGATTTATGTCTATCATACCATCTTGAAATAACTTTAAAACTAAAAAAAGAGGAAAAAAAAAAATACCTGATTCGTTCATCTTGCTTTTTTGCGAGGCATGGTACCCGTGAAGCGTTGAGAATCCAGGTAAAGACGGCGGACATGAGTGGGTGAGGAAGCAGTGGAGATCATCAGCTGTTGGAAGACGGTATGAAGAGATGAGAAGAGTTCGGGGTTGTGAATGGCCAGCAAACTTAGTGAGGGGAAGGAGAGTGACAGAAAACTCCACCACTTACAGTCCCAATCATTACCAACGGTGTGGTAGAGAGGATGCCTGACGGCTTTCATAATACCCCGACAATCCGGGGATCACGTTCCAGTCAGAGGGAAAAAGCTATCTCCACTCCTAGATTGAAGACAGTAGTGTGAGGGAACCACAGGCAAGGTGGGAGGCGATGAGTAGCGTGGAGAGATGGCAGATAATTGAGGAGCCTACTGAACTATGAGGATACTGGTTGGAGGGATGGACTGAGGGAGAAATGTGGACAAATGAGGGTAAGGAGCAAATCCTTGAGGTGATCTTAAAGGTGGATTTAGGTGGAGATAAAGCCCCGAATGAGGGTGCAGGAATGCGTGAGTGTTGAGTTGGGAGTTGCGAGTCACCCCATGATGCAGAGGGGATGTCTCGTACCAAACAGGCGGGTTGACTGATTTGAAGAGTGTTGTCTATGCTCTCACTATTTTCACCCACTTGGAGGGGATACTCAGAATCTTCTTTTTTAAATAGTATCCAGCTATGGCATTGCCAACTTTCCTGGATTTCACAGAGAAATCAAGTGATGTATCAGATGTGAGGGAACTTAGGCGATCTCTATCTCTTCTCGAATCATCAACTTTTTTCTTTCAATAGAAGTGTTGTGTCGGACTACATTAGAAGCCTATACTTCTGACTGTGGACTATACATACTACTGGACTGTGGACTGGAATTCACTTGGGATGCATATATGACTGTTTTCCACTATATCCACACTTTAGTATAGGGGGAAGCTGCGAACTCCGTGGACTTAGTTGGTGTACCTCTAGGACTGATTCTAGAAGCTCATCGTATCTGTCGTGGTGTACTTTCGTAGGTTTGTCTTCGCATGAAATACTGGAAGTCTGGGGTTTGGAAAGAACACAGGAGCTGCGGTCTTTTATTTTCTTCTGTGTACATAATTGTGCTGCTATTTGCATCATGGTACTCACTCCCCCACCTCTGTATTTGAGGCCAAAGTGCTCCAGACTTATCTTTCTCCCTCTTATTGGATCTCTTGGTTGTACTTGTCCCTCATTGCTGCCAATCTTCATGATGATACTAATTATTTACAGAATCTAATTGAGCTAATAAGGCACTTTCTGTCTTCATGATCCCAAGACAGATGTTAAGTGCTTCTTATTTTTCATCTTTTTATCTCTACTCTCACTTCTTGTCTTCAGCTCGTTCTTTACTGTGTCTTGCTTAGGTTTCACCCATGTTCTTGAAAGATCAAAAAGGTCAGTCCCTGAGCCTTTATCTCCAGCTGCCTTTGTTACCATTATAAACTTACCTTTCAATGCCTTCCATATTCTTTTCTGCAAAACTACCGTCGTCACTATGGATCCTCCTGATCCTGGCATCAGTTTCGTCACCAGTTCCTCGCTTCATGAGCGCCCTGGGCTGACCCCTGTTCTCCTTGGACGGAGAAAGAAGTGGCGGGGAGGATATGGCTGGTGAGGAGGATGTCGACTTGTCATCCTCCAGTGATGTATGGCCACTTGGAGGAGCTGAGAGGATCTGACAAGGAGGATGATCCATGGGGACTTCAATGTTGTTAGCTGAACTACCTACCCTGCAGCATCTAACAAACACTGGCCTCCTCACAGCTTCCAATATTATATAATGGCTTCCCATTTATCTTGAAGAAGAAAAAAATGTGTAAGAATTTCCTTCCTTTGCACTGAAATGTTGAGACTGATATGGAGAATATAAATCCAAAGCTTGCAAACAAGGAAAAATCAAATAATAAAAAAAAAAAAACACTACAAAGATATACTTACATTGAGCCACTCTGTCACCCACAGCTAATTACTTCTCTCTTGCAGCTGGGCTCCAGGCAAGATGTTTTGCTATTATACCCCTGTGTGCCAGTGTTCAAATCCATGATGTTGCAGGTGTGGGGACAGTTAGATGCACTGTGTGAAGGCTGAGGACACCACTTCGTCTGCGTCCTGACGTCATTCTTGTACCACAACACCGCCATTAACAACAGCGCATAAACACTTGAACGATGAACTCTTTGGGCAGTCTACGCCATTCACATTAATTAATTTGGTCATGTGCCTGCAAACAATAATAAATGGCAGGAATTTACTAATTCAATACAGGGAAGGGTCTGGCCTCATGGACAATTTATCAACTTTAGTTGGTCATTGTGAAACTGGTAGAATCAGCATTTCTATGAATCATTATGCACTGACAAAAACAGAACTACAAAGAGAGAAAGAAAGAAAGCTAGAGAGAGAGAGAGAGGAGAGAGAGAAGAAAGAGAAAGAAAGAGACAAACGACAGAGAAAAGAGAAAGAGAGAAAGAGAGAAAGAGAAAGGAGAGTAAGAGGAGAGAGTGAGAGGAAGAGAGAGAGAGCTATGGAGAGATGAGGAGAGAGATACATGTGTGAAAAGATGAGATATATGATGAGGATGAGAGATATGAATGAGGAGAGCAATATATCGGAATAAGAAGAGAGATATAAGAAGAGAAGAAAAGAGATGGAGGACGGAATGTTTCTCTGAAAAAAATTCTGAAATGCAATCCCACGTAGCCTGTACCCTCGCGATAACCATTACCCTTCAAAACGTGAAGTTTATAAAAACATTTCGCCATCAATCTTATACAAAGCACAGAGGAAACCCAAAACCCAAAGCCAAAGTATCCCACACGACCTGAGTTTCCTTCGAAAGGGACCATCTTTGGCAATGTGTGTGACGTATATGGCATCCATCATTCACTCCGTAGTGTGGTCACTCTGCACCTACAGCAAAACCAAACCCAATCATCGCGTTCAGATACACACACTGAAAGCAAAAATTTATCTGGTGAAAAAAAAAAAGAAAAAAAAAAAAGTGAAAGAAATCTAAGAAAAGATGGAAAAAAACTATTGCAACTGAAATAATCATACTAACATTTGTTTGTGAGTTTTATAGTATAGTGGTAGTGAAGTGATACAACTTTGTTTTAAGTGACATATTTGAGGTTTTATGGCTTACAATTGGCAAATGAAGAATATCAGTTCATTCTTGCATATCAGGTGTCAATTGCTGAAATCTCTTGAGTGATATGAGCTGCAAACTGGACGGACAACAGCTGCCTTTTCCTGTCTGCCTCAAGTCTTTCTTGCAATTATAAAAATATATTTCTAAATATATATATAATGATATATATATATAGTATATATATACTATAATATATATTATATATATATATATATATATATATATATTAGATAGGTAGATAGATAGCAGAAAGAGGAATAAATAGACAAACAGAATATGTTCCATATTCCATTACGATCTTAAAAAACACTTGAATGCTAAGATTTTTTTCTAGGAAAAAAAAAAAAAAAAAAAAAAACTTACTTCAGTTCCTTTCATTCATTGGAGGCTCATTACGTTGTTTTTCAATTCTCTGAGTCCCTAAGAGCTTTCAGCCAATCGGACACAGCTCTGTCTCGCTCCCTACTAAACTTATCCCAGTGAGCACGAGAATTGACTCTCTCTCTGGAAACAATTTTGTCCTCGCTCACTGAAAGGCCCAGTCACGCCGCCGCTTGGGATACTTCTGCCTTTTGTTGTGCCTCTAAAAACCATAATCACAAAAAATAAAAAAACTTTTTGAAAATGTCTCCATAAATACACACCTTTATCCTATATTCCTAGTAATTATCAATTGCAAACAACATGAAAGATAATACCATTAACTGATGATCTTCTTTCCTTATTTGAAAATATTACCTCTTTGCCACCAGTTTGGACTTCATATGATCATAAAAGAAAGCAAATTACTCAAACCCAAGGTGATTTACTTATTCATAATTCACCTGAACCTCTAACTTGGTTCAAATCAAAAGCTGAGACACTCACAATTCACATTGCATAACAATCTATCAGCTACAAAATTACCTGAATCCCTTTACTTTCTGTACAAGCTGATAAGGGGAGGCATGGGAGGAGGGAGGGAGGGAGGGAGGAGGGAGGGAGGGAGAGGGGAGAGGGAGAGGAGAGAGAGAGAGAGAGGATGAGAGAGAGGGAGCGTTGAGGAGAGAGAAGAGAGAGAGGAGAGAGAGAGAGAGAGAGAGCAGAGAGAGTGAGGAGGAGAGAGAGAGAGAGAGGATGAGTGGTGTGTATGTGTGTGTGTGTTTGTGTGTGTGGTGGTGTGTGTGTGTGTGTGTGTTGTGTGTGTGTGTGTGTGTGTGTTGTGGTTGTGTAGTGTGTGTGGGTGGGTGTGTGTGTGAGTGAGAGAGGGAGAGAGAGAGGAGAGGGAGAGGGGAGAGGTTGCTGAGGGAGGAGGGAGGGGGAGGAGGGAGAGGGAGAGGGAGAGATGAGAGAGAGAGAGAGAGAGGGAGATGAGAAAGAGAGAAGAGAGAAAGAGAGAGAGGCGAGAGAGAAGAGAGAGAGAGAGATAGAAAAAAAAGAGAGAAAGAGAGAAAGAAAAAGAGAGAAAGAAAAAAGAAAGAAAGAGAAAGAGGAAAGAGAGGAAGAGAGGAAGAGAGAAAGAGAAAGAGAAAGAGAAAGAGAAAGAGAAAGAGAAAGAGAAAGAAAAAGAGAAAGAGAGAGAGGAAGAGAGAGACCCGAGGAGAGATATGAGATGAGATGAGAGATGAGAGAGAGGAGAGAGAGAGTGGTTGTGTTTGTGTGTGTGTTGTGTGTGTCGTGTGTGTGTGTGTGTGTGTGGTGTGTTGTGTGTGTGTGTGTGTGTGGTGTGTGTGTGTGTGTGTGTGTGATTGTGTGGGTGGCGCGCGCGCGCGCACAAACGATACAAAAGAGAATAAAGGTGTCAAGGAAAATTGTGAAGACTTCCCACTAATTTAAACCTATTTTAATTCCTTTTTAAAAAGGTATATCCAACACAGTGAGAAAACTTGTAATTACAGGACAATTCATAACCCTTTCTGGGATGCCCGTTATTACACTCTCTTCTAAAGGATCTACTGTTTATTTAAAACAAAGTCTCTATTGGCTACAGTTGCAATTGCTAATATCTAAATCAAGTTGTTTCCTTTTCTACAGAAAGCAGGGAAAGTCAGCTTTACCAAACCGATCACCAAAACATTCTCCAAGGGCCTTTTTAAATCCCCAGACAGAGTTTAGAGATATCCATAAGTGTATATCACTTAAAAACTTTTAACACACCAATCATGCATGATACCTGCTTAGACAAAAATGTGGTTTACAGAATTCAAACACAGAAAAACTAATGAACAATGCTTTTACTTACTCTCCTTTCTCATTTTCTCCTATAGCCTTCCCTACTTAACATTATATTCTCTTTCACTTTCTCCCTAGAAATCCCTATTGCCCTGGATTAAAGGGATTAGGGACAACCACCCTAACTGGGGGCAAGTTCTTTTTTTTTGGGGGGGGAGGGGGGTCATATTGATAATATTCCAAAAAAAAAAAAAAAGCTCTAGAGATTTTTTTATTTTGATGTTTTATCACATTCCAAACTGTGAGATAAAATTTAGAATGACAGCCACATGGCGAGGAGATGTACCCCTCAAAAAATCTGAAAGAACAATGAAATTCCAAAACTATATAGTTTTTTTTTTTTGTTCACTTCAGTTTTCCCTAAATAAAATCATTAACCCTTTGTCAATTTTCAAAAAATTCAATTTTATAAAAAGCCACGTAGTTTTGCCAACATTGTTAGAGGGGTTTACAAAAATACATAAAAAAAATCAAGCAGAAAAAAACTTGTAGAAGAGGGAATTAGCTGAAGCTTCAAAAACAGCAATGAAATAAAAAACAAAAAAAAAATTTAATATTTGACGTCATTTTTTCCAACTTTTCATTTATGAATTTCTATCATATCTTTGCCTGAGGAAACTAACTAGTCCTTTCTCTTGCAAAACACAACTGTGTTGACACAAAAATATGATTATTGTCGCCTGTTATGGGAAATAAATCCAAATGACTCCAGGAAAATGATTGAATCTGGACCGAAGGAAATACATTATACAAAGAGGTTGTTTATTGTTTTAGGACCTCTTTATCAGTGTTTTCTTGAGTGTACCCTGTATCTTCCTTTGGTCCATTTTAAAAGGTTATGTCAAAATAAAACACATATATTCGCTTTCCTTAAGGCAAGAGACAGTAGAAGGGTGAAGATGGCCGACATAGCAACAGGGAGGTCGAGTGCTCAACTCATGCACTGCCTAATTTTTCGTGTCCGGGGAGTTTATATTCGTTTGAATAATTCTGCACTTGTTTATACTAATCTGAAATGGGTATAACTCATTTTCAGCACTGTACACCCAACTGCCACCCCCCCCCCCCCAACTACTCCACCCATGCTTAGGGTGGTCCCCTTAATCTGCCCAACAACTACTTAAAACACAAAATATTACAAACACATGACTACTCTGTAAAAAAACATAGACAAATAAAAAAAAAATATTTTCTGGTATCCCAAGATGCAAAACAGGAATCAAGATGATTGAAAATTACAACAAATAAGTTAGAAAAGCGCCTGATTATGACTGAAAATTCTATGATGAAAACACTAAATTTTCCTACTCAGCAAAAACAAACTCAAAATGCAGATGCACCAAACATCACACCACATCTTCAATGCAATTGTTACTATTGTATTAAAGATATAAAAATATGCAAGACAAAAGACATTGAATTATATATATCAGTGGTTTCAAATATTGAAAAGAACATAGTTTATTCTACTTTGTTACTGAGAAATAAAATGAAAAACAAAACTTCCTTCTACAGATACACAGTTTCCTAGATTCAGAATTGAGTTTTAGTAAAGGGATTAAAGGACCTTCTATGCAGTGTTGGGCAGTCATACATTCATTTAAACCAAAATAAATTTACAAAAGCTGCAGCAGTAAGATGAATTATATATTTGTAAGTTAGTAACCTGAACACACTCCAAACAAATTTAACAAACCAAACACAACTATCGATCCTGATCTACTAGCAATGAGATGCTTCAAAGAAAGAGGAGTACATCTTGTTCCCTTCATCTTCAATTCACTGGTAATTATCATTCAGACATCCCTTTCAACATCAGAAAACACTAGAGCAACTATACTGCTGATCGAGCTTTGTAAAACAAGTCCACAGAAATACATTTTAAATAATCCATAAGCGAACTTAACTATTAGATTAGATAGACCTTCCAGTAGCCTTTAAAAATTGTCAAGTACATTAATCAGGTTTATATAGATCATGACTGTTACAAGCGAAATAAAACTAACAGGAAAAGATTCAACCAGAAAAAATGTAGTGAACCATATTACGCCACTCCATGCAACAAGTATCTTGCTAATGATGGCTTTATAGAGCATAGTATATCAACATATCTGTGTACTGTATACACAAACATACAAATATCAATAAAGT
>NW_023638728.1:0-12726 GCF_015228065.2 Penaeus monodon
GAAGAGAAATAAGAAGAAAAGACAATTATCCTGATGAGCTGACGAGAATTCAGTCAGCGACCGATTGCCTAACCTCGGGGCAAGAAGCATGCAAACAATATATCTGTGCTTTGACAGATTATCACTATTCGAGGTGTTCATTTAAGGTTTTGTTCCTCGTATTTCATCATTATTTAACACAATGTTTTAAGCATGTATATATTTTCATACTTCACTTTGTGCGATTCAATCAAAAGTTTCAATATTATATTTTCTTTTTGTCTTGTTTCAATACACTACCGTTCCTGTCTTTGACAGTAACCGCTGTTAATTTTTGAAACAGTTATTACTTGTCGCAATGACATTCATTACACAAATTTAACAGCGAAATACTGTTGTTCGTGTTCAGCGCATAAACCACAACTACACTATTTTTAAAGTCATACCATAAAAGTACAATGCACAAAGATTTTCCTTTCGCAATGTATTAATATTTCAAGGCTCTTCACTTTAACGACGCGATAAAAAAATTTAAATAGATAAAATCATATATATCGGGGGATCCAGATTGCAGAATTAGCTTTACATATACAAAATCAATATAGCAGATAAGCTTATAGCCGAGTAATTCAAATTTATCCTTTGGCTGACTTTTCAAAATAATATTAGTGAGAAAATGTTTGCATTAGAACTGAAATGAAAGATTCACGACTGCAACACTCTTCGGATTACGAAGGGTGTGTTGTGTGTGTGTGTGTGTGTGTGTGTGTGTGTTTTGTGTGTGTGTGTGTGTGTGTGGGGTGTGTGTGTGGGGTGTGTGTGTGTGTTTTGTGTGTGTGTTGTGTGCGAGAGAGAGAGAGACAGGAGAGAGAGAGAAAGAGAGAGGGAGAGAGAGAGAGAGAGAGAGAGAGAAGAGAGAGAGAGAGAAAAGAGAGAGAGAGAGAGGAGGGTATATCTATAGATGTATATATACTATATATATATTTATATATATATATTATATATATATATAATATATAAATTATTATATATATTATTATATTATACATATTTATTATATATATATATATCCCTATATGTGTGTTGTGTGTGTGTGTGTGGTGCGTGTGTGCATGTGCGAGAGAGAGAAAAAATTATATATATACATATATATATAATAATATAACATACATACACACACCACACACACACACAAAACCCACACACACACCACACCCACACACACACACACCACACACCATATATATATATATATATATATATATATATATATTTAAAATATATATATAGTATATATATATATATTTATTATATATATTATTTATATTATTATATTTATTATATAATATTGTAGGTATAAACACACACACACACCGCACACACAACAAAACACCACACATATATATATATATATATGTATTTGTTATTTCTATATTAGCTATACAAATTATTCTAAATATAACATATATTTATACTAATTTAGAATAGATACAACTAACATAATAAAGTTAGTGTTAGATACTAGAAATAATACATGTACACATTTATTTATTTATCTATTTATTATTTTTGTTTGATTATCTATCTTTTTATATATATTATATATGATATTATATATATATATATATATATTTATCATATAATATTATATAATTTATATATAATTTATCTTTTGTTGTTGTTGTTGTGTGTGGTGTGTTTGTGTGTGTGTGTAGTTATTAGATGTGTGTGTTTTGTTGTGGTTGTGTGATTGTGTGTTGTGTGTGTGTTTTGTGTGTGTGTGTGTGGTGTGTGTGTGTGGTGTGGTTATGTTATTATTTTGTATGTATTATTTATATAATGATATACAATATAAAATATATTATATCATACATATATATATATACATATATACCATAATATTTCATGTGTGGTGTGTGTGTGTATATATATATCATTATATATATATCTATATATATAATATATATAATATAAACTAAACTATGTATAATCTGTGTGTTTGTATATGTGTTGGTTTAGTGTGTGTTGTCTGATGGGTGATGTGTTTTTGTATATACATAAACCAACACACACACACACCCCACACACACACACACAACACACACACACAATACTTTTTATAGATATACTAGATATCTATAAAAATCTATATATCATATTGATATATTATATCATATTTAATTTATATAATATTCTAATTATAGTGCATAATAAACTATATACTATTATTATATATTATATATATATAGGCATATTTAAATAAATCCTAATTATATAGTATTATATATATATATATATGATAAATTATTCTATTCTTCTTTAACGGTAGGTTCATGTCTGAGCCGCGTTCACAAAACTTTTGTATTATTTGTATGCCTTGGAGTTGAGTAGTGGTAGGGTCCCAGTTCCTTTCCACGGAGAGTGCGGTGGTACTTTTAGTAATCATTCTCTCTATTTATCCGGTTGGAACGACTTGACCTGGGGTTTCATTTAAGGTAGTAAATCAAGTGAATTCTTCCCAAGGGAAAGGGTCGTACTCTAACCTCGAATTAAAACGCGTGACTTTTGAGTCCGAGCTCTAAACATTGCACCGCGGCCTTAAATATATAATATATATATATATATAATATATAATAATTCATCATCATCCCTCATATAATGATAACAATAATAATAATAATAATAATAATAATAATAATAATAACAAAATATATATAATATGATAAATACTAAATACAAGATGAGATTTGATGATGATGTGATGAACATGAGTATAAATAAAGAAAGAGAATATAAATAAGAAAGATAAGAGAGATGAAGATGAGATGAAGATGAAGGAAAAAGATGAAGATGAAGATGAAGATGAAGATGAATAAGAGAAATGAAGAGAAGATGAGATGAGATGAGATGAAGATGAAGAAAAGATAGATGAAGAAATGATAATGATAATTTTATAGTATTAACTTTATAGTATACTATTCTAGAGTAGTATTATATCTACAATAAATAAAATAATAATAACATAAATGAGATAATACAGTGATAACCACAATATCATCATCATCATACATAATAGTAATATGATAATGGGGAAGAAAAAACATGAAGAAAGAAACGCAGAGAATAAGAAAAACATGTCCTGAGATGCGACGAAGAGTTCAAGTCGCGACGAATTTCTAACACGTCGGTGGGCAAGAAGCGGTTGATGCAAACAATTTCGTAATGAGAGCAAGATATTCAGATATCGAAGTGTCATTTAAGGTTTGTTCTCGATTTCATATATTTAACAACAGTGCTTTAACGCAGTGTATATTTTTATTCACTTTGTTGCAGGATTCATATTACAGTTTCATATAATATTTCTTTTTTTGTTTAGATACACTACGTTCCCTTCATTGACAGTAACCGTCTGTTAAATTTATGAAACAGTTATTATGTCGCAATGACATTCATTCACAATTTACACGAAATACGTCTTCGTGTCGCGCATAACCAAACTAGCACTATTTAAGTCATACCATAAAAAGTACAATGCGACAAAGATTTTCCTTGCAATGTTATAATATTCAAGGTTTCCTTTCGCCATAAAAAATTATAGATAAAAAACATTATCGTGGGATCCAGATACAGAATATTTTACATATACGAAAATCAAATATAGAGATAGCTTTAGCGAGTAATTCAAATTACCTTGCTGACTTTCAAAATATATTATGAGAAAGTTGCATAGAAACGAAGATGAAAGATTCACGACTGCACACCCTTTGATTCGAAAGAGTGTGTTTGGTGGTGTGTGTTTGTGGTGTGTGTGGTGTGTGTGTGTGTTGTGTGGGTGTGGTGTGTGTGTGGGTGTGTGTTTTGTGTGGTGTGTGTGTGTCGAGAGAGAGAGAGACAGGGAGAGAGGGGGAGAGAGAAGAGGAGAGAGAGGAGAGGAGAGAAAGAGAGGAGAGAGAGAGAAAAGAGAGGAGAGGAGAAAATCATAGGTATATATATATGTATTATATATATAAAATATATATATATATATTATAATATATATTATATATATATATATATATATATTGTTGTGTGGTGTGTATAATATATATAATATATATATATATCATATATATATATATATATATATATATATATATATATACATACTATACATATATATTGTGTGTGTGTGTTATGTGTGTGTGTGTGTGTGTGTGGTGCTATGTGCGAGTGGGTTTGTATGTATCACATATAACAAAAACACACACTAAAAAAAAACACACACACACACACACAAAACACACACACACACACATATATATACTAATATAATATACATATATATATATATATATATATATATGCTATATATATATATATATATTTATATATATATATACATATATATTATATATAATATATAATTATATATATATTCTTTCTTTAACGGTAGGTTCAGCTACCCGGTCACAGCATGATATTTTTGTAGTTTTCAGTTGTATCTCTTGGAGTTTAGTAGTGGTAGGGTCCCAGTTCCTTTCCACGAGAGTGCCCGGGGGTACCTTTTATAATCATTCTCTCTATTTATCCGGCTTGGATCACACTTGACCTGGTGGCTTGCCATCCAGTGGGTAGTAGCAATCAAGTGAAGTTCTTTGCCCAAGGGAACAACGCGGCGGTCGGTGACTCGAACCTCGAATTCGATGGCGGGGCGTGACGTTTTTTAGTCCGAGCTCTAACCATTCGCACCGCGGCCTTAATATATATATATTTATATTATATATATATATATATTACACACCACACACACACTTATATTATATAATAAAATAATATATAATTATATATATATATATATTTTTATTGCATACATACATGCTATTATATATATATAAATATATATAATAATATATATATATATATATTATATTTTATATATATATATTATACATATACTTATATATTTATATATATAGGTAAATTTATATATATTATATATATATTATATTTTGTGTGTGTGTTGTGTGTGTGTTGTGTGTGTGTGTGTGTGTGTGTGTATGTTTAGAATATACATACACACACATGTGTTTTGGTGTGTGTGTGTGTGGGGTGTGGGGTGGTGTGTGTGTGTGTGTGTGTGTGTGGTGTGTGTGTGTGTGTGTGTGGTTGTGGGTTTGTGTGGTGTATATCTGTATGTGTTGGTGACACATATACAACATATAATATATATATTAAAATAAAAAATAAATATATATATATTATATTTTTATTATTATATAGCATTATATTTATATATATAATATAAAATATATAATAATATAAAGTATATATATAATTTTATTTTATAAATATATTAATATTAAATATGTTTATACAATAATATATATATATTATATAATATATAAAATATATTTTATATATATATATATTATATGTTAGTTTTATATATAAAAATTTTAATTAAAATATATATTATATATTCATTATATGCTATATATAATAAGCACCACACACACACCCCCACACCAAAATATTTATTATATATAATATATAAATTAATAATATATATAATTTTATATGTGTGTGTGTGTGTGTGTGTGGGGTGTGTCAACATACATATATCTTACAAAAAATCTATATATATATATATATATATATATATATTATATGTATATATATATATTTTATATATATATATTATTATATGATTTTATATATATGCATATTATAAAAATATAATAATAAAATATATATAGATTATAATATATGTTTATATATTATTATATATATAAAATATATATATTATATATTTTACTTAATAAAATTTATAAATATATTATTGTACCACACCACCACACAACCCCCACACGCACGCGCACACACACCACACACACCACACAACCCCCCACACACACACACACACCACACAATTATATTATATACATAATATACATTAATATATACAAATATATTATATAAATTTCATATAAATAATATAAATATAAATTATATATTATAAAAATTTTTTGGGCGTGTGTGTGATATGTGTGTGTGTGTAATTGTGTGTGTTGTATGAAAGATTTGTGCATTATATATGTGTACACAAACAGACACAACACAACACACACAACAACACACAAAAACACACACACACACACACACACACACTCACAACACACTCACACACACACACACAAAACATATATAAAATAATATATATTATAATATATATATATATATTATATTAATATATATATATATATATATATATATATATATACTTAAATTTACACATATTTATATATATTGTATTTCTTGTTGTGTGTGTGTGTGTGTATTTTATATTGTAAATAAAAATATATTATATATATATATAATATATATATAATAATATATATATACAACACAACAATATACTCATATATATATATATATATATAAATATATATATATACATATATTTTATATATATAACTATCACCACACATCAATGTTTTGGGTTTTTTTGGGAATGTGTGTATTATATTATGTGTTAATTTGTTTGTGTATTATATTGTAGTATATTATACATAATATATATATAAATATAATATATATATATAATTATAATATATATATAATATAAATATATAATACATAATAATAATAGTTATATTAGATATAAATATATAATTAAATATGTACTATATTTTTATTATCTATTTATCATATATATTATATATCTATATATTTCATATATATATATAATATTATTATAATATTATATATATATATATATATATATATATATATATTATATTATATATATATATATTAATATATAATATTAATATATATATGATATATATATATATATACTACAATATACAATTTTGGATGGTATTATTATGTGTATGTAGTATATGTGTATATTGTTTGTATGATATGTGTATGTATGTGTGTGTGTGTGTGTGTGTGTGTGTGTATTCATGTTGTTTGTGTATGTGTATTGTTATATATATATATATATATATATAATATATATAATATATAGATATCTATATAGTATATATATATATATATATATATATATTAAATTTATGTTTTATTTTATTATTTATATATTATAATAATATATATATATACTTAAGTTTTATTAATAAATTTTTTATTGTCACACCCCCCACACACCACACACACACCACGCGCACACACACCCCCAACCCCCCCCACCACCACACACCCCCACCCCACACAAAAAAAAAAACCAATATATATCTATTTTAAATTTAAAAAACATATATTATAAAATTATTTTTTTGGGGGGTGCGTGTGTGTGATAGGGTGTGTGTGGTATATGTGTGTTTATGATAAAAATTTTGTGCATAATTATGTTACCAAACCAGACCCCACCACACACACACACACACCCCACACAAAACCACACCACACACACACACACCACACACAAAACCACACTCACACACACACACTCACACACACACCACACACACACAATATCCATATATATATAAAAAAAATTATTATATATTTTTATATATATATAATAATTTTTTAAATATGAATATACTTAAATTTTACACAATTTATTATATGTTATTTGCGTGTGGGTGTGTGTGTTTAATATTATTTATATATATATTATTATAATATATTATATATAAAATTAAATACTCATACATATATATATATATAATAAAATTATAATATATAATATATATATACAACATATATATTTTATATATATATATATATATATATTAAATTATATATAATATATATATGTTTATATATTTTAATCTCATATCATCAATAACTATGCCATTTTTTGAGGACCGTGGACCTCCCCACCATCCTTCGCCCCAACTCATCTTGCGTTTTTTCTTTCTACTTGTACCTCGTCAGCCCGCAATGTTTTTGATGTTTTCGCTCAGTCTTGTCTTCGGTTTCCTTTTCCTCGTTTCCTATCACCATCCCTGTCACAAGTTTTTCTCAATATTTTTTATTTCTCATCACGTACCAAAATTTTAAATTTTCCCTTTTTTATTCAAGATGCCAACAGCGGGTTTTTAAAATTTTTTATTTTTCTCAGCCTTCATCATTCGTTTTCTTTTCTGTCCATTTAAACGAAATACTATCTGTAATACCAGGGTTCAAACTTTTGATTTTTCCTTGTCTTTTTTCTTCGCCCCCAAACCCTCAAACCATATGTGCAACGGGGAAAAAACTAAGGTTTAAATAACCTCCTTTCTTAAGGTAATGCTTCGGTTTTTCCAGAGTTTTGAGAGCACTGTGGTTTTTTTTGGCAACAGAAATTCTTCTTTTTTCTCCATGAATCATCATATGTATTATAAAACTTTCCAGATAATGCTCTTTAAATTTTTTCCACAACCACTCCATTGTTTGTAACATGTTTATCATCGTTCTTGGGCCTTTTTCGAATCTTCATATCTTTTTTCTTGGCATTTTCACTTGCTTTTCTAACTTTATCTGTATTGTTGTATTTTCAATGATACTGCGGGAAATTAAACTTATCATGGGCGTACCCAAATTTGAATTTTTTATCCTCCAACTCTACGTTCCTTTCAAAATTCTCTAGAGCACCTCTCATTTCTTCAAATATATATTAAAAGGTGCAGAACAAAAATGAAACCTTGTCGTCTCCTTGGCTGACTTCGCCTTTCTTTTAACCCAAAAGGGTTTTTTACTTGCTTTTTGTTGGCCCATACATGGCTTTTATTAGTTGGATGTTTTTTGGAAATTCCTATCGTTCATGTTATTCAGGGGATATCATACAACAGTATCAAACCCCTCAATATGATGAAACCGTTATAGGTTTTCTGATGTTCTTTATTTTTCTTTATGACATTTTAGTTTTAAATCTGGTTTCCGGTCCTTTTGGGCAAAAACCCTCTTGTTCGCTGCAATTTCTTCTCTTAACTTTATTTCACTTTTAGCAAAAATTTTATAAATTTTGCGCTGTATTTTTAAATCAATTTCCTTTATTGTTGCTTTTGGAAACGTCCCCCTTTTTTTTAGGTCTGGAAAAAGACTGTTTTTACCCATTTTTCGGGCCCATTTTTCTTCCCAAATTTTCCTAAAAAGTTTGTAAAGAATATTAAACACTTTCGCCCTTCTTGATTATTTGTGCTATTTTTGTTCAAAGTTTTTTGGGAGAGTGTTATAAATTTTTTCCTTTTTTCATCATTTGCAATTTGGGTTTGGTAAATTCATTGTATAATACTAATTTTTGAGTTTTGCTTGTTTCTTGACTTTTAAATGCATCATTTTTTGGGGCTGAAATCAATTTGTGCTTTTGCATTTTTTTTTCGTGAGAGTCATAGCAATACGTGACTAAAATTTCCTTCTTTTTTTCCAGAAAAAAAGAATCTTTTTTTTTTAATTTTTGAAACTTTCATTATTTTTCCCAAATTGGTTCACTGATTCCTTATTTAAATGTTTATCTATCCATTTGTTACAGACAGTATCATTTACTCATCTCTTTCATTTTCCTTACTTCCACTTCCTTTTTTTTAATGTTTTTCAAAATTGGACTTTTTCTTTTCTTCTTTTCTTCCAGATGCTTTTAACATGTCAGCCGGTTCCCACTGGAAACGCACCCCTTTTTAAACCCCCGCACGGCGTGTGGGATAATTACCCTTTCTGATTTTTTCATTGGTGTGAGGTTTGTCAGGAGAAGGAAAAATTGAGTGGATCCCCCCGGCTCCTTCTCAAATCGCAGTCTCCAACTAACTACGAGGAACTTCTCTGCCCCTTTGAAAAAATTTCACTGCAAAACGCCAGACATTTTTTTTGGGAAACCATAATCAGTAAACCAAGGGGTTTTCACCCGATATCCATCCCTACTGCGCAACCTGGCATAGGGACTAATAGGAGCTATTCTTTTTCAAGGGGAACCCCAAGGGGCGTTTATTGTCTTCCAGACAAAATTTTTCATTTGTGTCTCTTGGATGGGTACATGGAGGTCCCCATTCCTTCCCCCCGGGGATGCCCTTGTTCCTTTTAGGTAATCATTCTCCTATTCTCTCCGGGGGTTGGGGGCCACTGACTTTTGGGTGGGTTGCCCACCCATGGCTAAAAAGGGAATCGAGGGGAATTCTTTGGACACAATTCATCCTATCTAATTCGATTTACCTAAAATTATGTAAATCAGCGCGCGTGCTCACAACCGCGCGGGCAGCGTGTGTGCATTGATCCCACCACTCAAAAGCGGGGATTGGTGTTGCACTTCACGGTATATTATATTTTATTATATATATATATATATTATATAAAATTAATGTTTATTATATATTTATATCATATATAATATATATATATTTTATATATTATAATATAAAAATATTAAAATATTATATAATTTTATATTTTGTGGTGTGTATATAAAATAATTTTTAATATATTAATTTTATATATAATATAATATATATATATTATATTAATATAATAGTATTATATGTATTATTTTATAACATTTTTATATATATATATATATTATATAATATATATTAAAAGTTTATATATATATTGTTGTGTGGTGTGTTTTTGTGTGGTTGGTGTGTGTGGGGGGTATTTACATATATAATTATATAATATATATTAATAATATTTAAAAATTTTTATTTTGTTTGTGTGTGTGTGGTTGGGGTGTGTCGTATATAAATATATATTTATATTTATTTTATTTTTATATTTGTTGTGTGTTTGTGTGTTGTGTGTTTTGGGGGTATTTTAAACTTATTTTTTTTTAAAATATATATATATAAATATAATTATTACTACATACACACAAACACACATAACACATATTTTTGTGTTTGTATGTTTTGCAGATTTGTAGTGTTATATGTTTTATTTATAAATATATTATATATATATATATATATAAAATATAATATATAATAATATATATATAATAAAATTAATTAAAATAATTAAAAAGTGTTTTTGTGTGGTTTCTATATTATATATATAATATATAATTATATATTTTAAAAATTTTATATTTATATATTATATATATATGTTTTTATAGAGTCTGCGTGTTTATTTGTTATTGTTTTAAATAATTTGTTTACAAATGGGTTAAATTTACAGGGTAGAAAATAAATTAAATTTATTTAGTATTATTGATAATCGCGTTTGAAAAGCTGCTCAAAGTTTTAATGATAAAAAGTCTTTGTTATTTTTTTTAGCCTTTTTTTTGCTTCCTCAGTTTTTTGAGTAACTTTCCAGTGAAAAATGCCAGTTTCTCTTCTTCTTCGCTTTTTAAAATAATTTAACCCATGCTAAATTTTAAGAAACAATTTCCGCCAAACCCTTTTTAGGATACGTAAATATTGCAAATTGATTTGTTTAAATTTAGTAGAACAGGAGAAATTCAAACAAAAAATAAAAACCGTGCTAAAAATTGATTACACGATTCCATCAATTTTCGGGTTGATTCTCGCGGCGGAAGCACAACAACTAATAAGTACACTACTACTCCCCTCTCTCCTCTCCTCTCTCTTTTCTCTCTCTCTCTCTCTCTCTCTCGCTCTCTTTTTCTGTGTGTGTGTGTGTTGTGTGTGTGTGTGTGTGTGTGTGGGGTGTGTGGTGCTATGGTTATATATATATATAATAATTATATTATAATTTTTATATTATTATTATATATTTATTTATATATTATATTTTTTATTATATATATTTTATATATAATTATTAAATTTTAATATTGTGTGGTGGTGTTGTGTGTGTGTTTGTGTGGGGTGTGGTTTTTGTGCAAAAATTTAAAAACAAAATTTTTAAATAAAATTATAATGTTTGGTTTTTTTTAAAAAACCCCATATTATATTTTACAAATTTTTTTTATTATATATTATATAAAAAAACCCCAAATGTATTGTATTTTCGTTATTTTTTTTTTTTTTTTTTTTTTTTTTTCTTTCTTTCTTTTTTTTCTTTCTTTCTTTTTTTTCCACGGTAGGTTTTATGTCGACCCCGTGTCACAGCTGATACTTAATTGTAATTCAGTTCTATGCCTTGGAGTGAGTACGGGTGGTCCCCAATTCCTTTCCACGGGAGTGCCGGGGGTACCTTTTGGTAATCATTCCTCTATTTTCCGGGGTTGGGACCACATGCTTTGGGGTTTGGGTTGGCCACCCGTGGCTAGGGGAGGCATAAGGTGAAATTCCTTGCCCAAAGGGGGCAACGCGGCGGGAGGTTATCGAAACCCCCGAATTCAATTGCCGTTTTGGGGTCTTGAGTCCGACGCTTAAACCCTTCGGCCACCGCGGCAGCGATTGGGCTTCCATGATTTTTTTTCTTAGCAGTTTTTAGGCGGGGGGTTTTTCCGGTGTTTTTATCGAGTCCCACTCTATTTCCCCCACTGAAAATTTGGGTGGCTTTGGGCCCCCTGGCAGGGGAGGCAATGAGGAAATTCTTGCCCAAGGGGAAAAAACGCGCCGGGTGACTCGAACCCCCGACCAGTTGCCGGGCGTGACAGTCTTTATCCGACGCTCTAACCATTCGGCCACCGCGGCCCCCAATATATTTTAAATTATTATAATATAATATATTTTTAATAATATATTTTAATATATAAATATAAACCACACACACAATTTTTATGTTTTATCAGTTGTTAAAAAACTAATATAAAATTTTATTTTAATTATTATTATATATATATAATTATATCTATTTTTTTATTTTTTATTTTTGAGAAAAAAAAAAAAAATTTTTAAAAAATTTTTAAAAATTTTT
>NW_023638729.1:0-5000 GCF_015228065.2 Penaeus monodon
AAAAAAAAATAAAATTATTTTTATTTTAAGGGGGGTTTTAAAAAAAAAAAAAGGGTTGTCCAAATTTTCAAGGGATGGGGCAATAAACCCCAAAAATTTAAACTATTTTAAAAAAAAAGGGAAGGAAAAGGGGGGGGTTCTGCTACAAAGGGCCCCCAGGGGAAGTACTGAAACCCAAAAGGGGTTTGTAGGGAAAACTTAAAGACCCTTTAGGGGAGCATTTTTGGGGGATATTTGGGTAAAGGGAAATAGGCCATTTGGAAATAGGTTTTAAAGATTTGTGTTGTGTTTTGCTAGGGGTATGTGTGTGTGTGTGTTTTGTGTGTGCTTTTCCCTATATGTATGTGTGTGTGAGTGGGTGTGTGTTGGTGTGGGGTTTTGGTGTTTTGTGTGTGTGAGTGGGGTTGTGTGGGGTGTTTTGTGTGCATTGTATGTTTTGTGGTGAGTGAGTGTATTTATCTGTGTGATCGTGGGTGGGGTTAGTGTGTGTGTGTATGCGTAAAGGTGAAAACTGTGCATGCGTGTGTGTAGTGTAAATGTGTGGTGTGTGTGTATGTGGGGTTACGTGGTGTTTTTTTGTATATGTGTTGTGAAAATTTGTGGTTATTGTGGTATTTTTGCATTTTTAACACACACACAACACAAAAGGGATTTTAATATACATGTGTGTGTGTGTGTGTTTTTATGCGTGTGTGTGTGTATGTTGTTATATATATTTATATATGTATATATTAATTTAATGTTTTTTTTAAAATTATATTATTTAGGGATATTTCTATAAAATGTATATATATATTGTGGTGGTGTTGTGTGTGTGTATCCCGTGAATGTATAAAAAAAAAGATAAAAAATAAATAAATGAATAAATATATTTTAACTATAAAAAATATATATAAATAAATAACACACAAAACACACCACACCACACACACGCAACACACAGGGAAAGGCCACACACCACACCCAAACACCATACACACACAAAAACCACACGCACACCCCAAACACACACACACGCCCCCAATATATATATTTTATATATATATTAATATTTTCTAGAAAACATAGGGGTTATATATATTATATATATATATATGCATACTACATAAATCATTTATGTTTGTGTTGGTGTGTAGGTATAATAAAAATTTTATATATATATTATAATATATATATTATAATATAAAATGTGTGCATGTGTTTCTGTATATATTTTTTTTTATTTCTCTCTTTTCCCCTTTCTCTGTTATCATTTTTTTTGGGTCAAATCATCTACTTATAATAAAATTAATATGCTGGGGGATTATATATACATAAAAATTTGTAAATTTTAAACATAGATACTATATATCTGCTACCCTCTATCTATCTCCCATATGTCAATCTATATTTTTATTTTTATTTTAGTTTTTTTTTTTTTTTTTTTTTTTTTTTTTTTTTTAAGGGCCCCTGTCCCACAAAAAACGTTGGCGATCATGGTTTTTCCCCCATGATTTTTTGGAAATTTTAAGCGGGGGTTTTTCCCGGGTTCCCTTCCGCCCGGGTTTTTATGAGTTATATCTCTTTTTTCCCCGGTTTCTGCAACCGGAAACGGGACTTGGGCGGGCCCTTGTTTCACCCCCGTGGCTAGGTAGGCAATCGAGGTAAAAAGGTTCCTTCCCCAAGGAAAAAAAACCGCCCCGGGCCCCCGGTGACTGGGAACCCCCCGAAACTCAGATTGCCTCGTGACGGGCTTGAGCCCGGGATGTTTTAAACCCACTCGGCCCCCGCGACCTACAGATATAGGGTATATATTTTGTATATTTATTTATTATGCATTTTTATAATATAGTATAAAATTACATATATTATCCCCATAATAAAATATTTATATGCATATTTTGTAATGTATATATATTTTTTATAATTTTATATATAAATATATTCATCATCATCATAAAGGGGGCTAACGCCGAGGGGGGGCGAAGGGGCCGCATCCCCCCTTTCCCCGTTTCCCAAACCCAAAGGGGGACCCCTCGAGGCGAGTCTCCAGGCAGAACCCCGGGCCCATTTCCAAAATTTCCCTCGCGACGGTTTCCGTCGAGTCCCCCAAGGGCCATGATCAAGGCTTTCCCAACAGGCCCTCCTCCACCCGGGGTTTGTCTCGCAGAGAAAACACCCTGAGGGGCCCCCGGGGGTCGCCCAAAGGGGGGGCCAGCTAGGGGCCATATAGCCCTGAGTTGGCACCCCGGGATTAGCAAGTAACAGGCCCCCGCCAGTCTCACGGTGTAACCCCCGGGGGGGGGAAACGGGTCCTGAAAAACTGACCCCATGATTGGGCCCGAAGGGACTTGTTACAAAAGGCATAAAAGGCGAGACTCCAAGGCACTGGATAGCGTCCAGGTTTCGTTCCTAGAGAAAAAATGGAAGTATAAAGGGCCCTTTGAAGACCCCGCAGTTTGGCCCTTTCTGCCATAGGTACCAAATTTCCCCCAAAACGCTTTTTTGTTTCGATTTCATCCCCTCCTGTTCCCAAAACCAATTTCCGTCTACTGCCCTTTTTGGGTTGCCCAACCCCCGAGATATGGGTACGGCACCAAGGTATTTTAAAAATTTCTGAAAACTTCAACTTTTTTTTTTTTTTTCCCCCTTGCCGCAAGCAGGGGATGGGACTAAAAGGGTTTTCCCCAAAACAGGCCCCCAAAGTCTAAATTTTGGTCTTGGTCCGGGAAAACCTGGCCTAAAGTTTCCCACCTCATTGTAAATGCATCAAGAGCCGCCACAAGGACTCCCAAGGGATGGCAACATCGTCGGAAAAGGGTCAAGGTTGGACCTTAAAATTGCCAGTGTTGCCCGAACGACTTTGTTTAGTAGCTCTGCCCTTTATCCAGTCCATAAAAGTTTTTGAAAAGTGTTGGTGGGGGGAAACACCCCCTTCCCTTCACCCCGAATTAACGGGGGAAGAATTTCGACATACCCCCACCACATTTTTACAGCACTTTCGACAGTATAGAGGCTTGCAATCGGGGCCAATAATCGGGGTTTCGGAATTCCCCCCGAAACCTCAGGATCTCCCCCTAACGGGTTTTCCCCATTCACCCAGTTAAAAAGCCTTTTGAGGTCGAAGGGAGGCTGCGAGCAACCCCCCGACCCAAATTTAAAGGGGGCGTTCCCCAGTTTCTCGAAACGCATTTACGGTTATTGTGGACTTGCCCGGGGTAAAAACCAGGGCTTTCCCCCGGTCCCCTGAAAGCCCCAGTTTGGTGGTTGCAGATCCGTTTTGAAGAATTTTTGGGGGGGAGAACCTTGCCCGGTATGGGGCAGTGTAATGCCCCGGTTTGCTAAAATGCACGCATATTTTATATAATATATTATATATATTTTATATATAATATATTATAAATGGGGTGTATTGTGTGCATTATATATCTATATCTACTGCTATTTTATGTCTATCTATTTTATCTAAATTTTATATTACATATATATAATATATATATAATTTTATATATAAAATATGTATATATATTTAGAAAAGAAACATACATATATAATTTCAATCATTTTTTTTATCTATCTTTTATCTATTTATCTTTTATATGTATGTTATATATAGGGATATTTTATAAATACATTTTACAAAAATTTATTGTATTTTTATATATATATAAGAGTAAGAGTGAGAGAGGGGGGGGGAGGGGGGGGGCGAGAGAGAGAGAGAGGGGGAGGGGAGGAAAGAGGAAAAGGAAAAAGAGAGGGGGGAGTGATGGGAGTGAGAGAAAAAAGAGGGAAAAGAGAAAAGAAGGGGGAGAAGGGGGGGGAAGAGGGAGAGACTGACAGAGAGAAAGAAAGAGAGAGAGAGAGGAATTTTTTAAGGGGAGGGAGAGAGAGGGGAAAGGGGAGAGGGAAAGGGGAGAGGGAGAGGGGAGAGAAGGAGAGAGAGAGAAGAGAGAGAAGGAGAGAGAGAGAGAGTGAACGAGAGGTGAAGGGGGAAGTGATGGATGAGGGAAAAAAAGAGGGGAGGGGGGAGGGGAGAGAGAGAGGTTTTAGGTGAGAGAGAGGAGGGGAGAGAGGAGACAGAAAGAGAGAGAGGGGGGGAGAGAGAGAGGAGAGAGACAGACAGACAGACAGACAGACAGGCAGAAAAAAACAGGGGCTGGAAAACCAAAAAGTTGGGGGGAGGGGGAGAGGGCTTGGGGGGGACAAAAGGGGAGAGAGAGGGAGAGAGAGGGGGAGAAAAGGGAAAAGGGGGAGGAGAGAGAGAGAGAGGAGTGAGAGAAAAGAGGGGAGAGGTTTTAGAGGGGGGACCGAGAGAGGAAGGAGAGAGGGGAGACTGACAGAAGGGAAAAGGGGAAAAGGGAGAGAAAAAGAGGAGAGAGAGAGAGGAAAGGGGGAAAAAGAGAGAGATAAGGGGCAGAGAGAGAGAGAGAAGGACAGAAAAAGAGAGCGAGGGAAGCAATTAAGGGGGAGAAAGAAAGAGAGAAAAGAGAGGGGAGAAGGGGAGAGTGGGGGGAGGGGAGAGGGGGGGAAGAGAGGGGAAAAAACAGACAGAAAAGAAAAACAGGCAGACAGACAGGAACAGACCGAAAAGAAAAGGGGCAGACTGACTGAAAACCCAAAAAGTGGGGGGAGGGGGGAGAACGAGAGAGGAGAGAATAATTTTAAAAGTTTTGGGGAGGGGGGCCCCCCAAAAGCGAGATAAAAATTTTATATTTTATATAAAATAATATAAAAATTTATTATAAAATTTTTCATTTTTTTTATAAAATATATATTATGTTTAGGGGTGGGGGTTTTTTTGTGTTTTGGGGTTGTGGTCTTGAAAAAATTTTTTTATATATATAAACCTCTCTCATTCTCTTTCTTTTTAATTTTCCTTCTTTCTTCTCTCTTCTTTTTTCTCCCTTTTCTCTCTTTCTCGCTCTCTTCTATTTCTCCCTTCTCTCCCTCTTCTTTTTCCCCTTCACTAACTACAAATCTACGAAAAACGGAAAAAAATTTGAATTAAATTTTTCCCCCGC
>NW_023638729.1:10000-12726 GCF_015228065.2 Penaeus monodon
ATATATATATATTGTGTGTGGGGTGTGTGTGTGTGTGGGTGTGTGTCTCTCTCTCTCTCTCCTCTCTCTATATATATATATATAAAATATTATATATATATATATGATAGATACATAGATAGATAGATATATAGATATTAGAATAATACAATATATAGGTGTGGTGTGTGTGTGTATGTGTGTGTATGGATATATTGTAATAAAAATATTATGCATAAATAAATATAATTTTAAAATAATATATAATATATATATATATTATATAATATATATATATATATACATTTTATATTTTCATATATATAATGTATAATGATATAATTTTTTTATATGTGTAAATATCTAGATATTTGTAATATATATATATATAAATATATATAATATAAATATATATATTAATAAAAGATATAATGTATATATATTTATATATAATTATTATATATATATATGTATTTATAATTTTATGATATAAAAGTATTATAGTATATATATAATAAAATATATATAAAATATATATATAATTATATGGTGTGTGTGTGTGTTGGTGGTGGTGTGTGTGTGTTTTTTGGAAATATATTAATAACATATAAGCATTATAACATATTATGAATAATTTAAAAATATATATAACAATTTAATGTACATATATATTATGTATATATGTAAATATTTTTAATATGTGTAAAATATCTAGTATTTTTTATTTAATATATATATATTATATAAATAAAATTATATTATATAAAAATAGATATATATGTTATATTATAATATATATATATATATATATATTATATATATGTTATAATATTATGTATAAAGAAATAAGAATTTTAATATGTATAATATAAATATAAAATATATATATGATATATATATGTAATATAAGTGAAATATGTATTATATTTAATATATTAGATTATTTAATATTTTTATATAGAATATATTTTATATATATGTATGTTTTTTTAATATATATATGTTATATGTAATTTTTTGTGTATATATACATATATGTATATATATGTTATATATATATGGATATATATGGATATATATGTATATATATATGTATATATATATATATGTGTGTGGTGTGTGTGTGTGTGTGTGTGTGTGTCTCTCTCTCTCTCTCTCTCTATATATATATATATATATATATATTATATATATATATATAGATAGATACATAGATAGATAGATATATAGATATATAGATATATATACATATATATATGGTGTGTGTGTGTGTGTGTATGTGTGTGTATGGATATATATGTATATACATATATATATGCATATAAATAAATATAATATATATATATATATATATATCTATTATATATATATATATTTATATATATATATATATGTATATATATGTATTATATATGTATATATATAAATATATAAACATATATGTATATATATGTATATATATAAATATATAAACATATATGAAAGATATTGTATATGTATGTATTTTATGGGTATATATATGTATATATATACATATATTAAATATAATACATTTAATATATATATATATATAGAAAATATACATATAAACATAATAAACATAATATATTTAACACACACAACACACACACACACACACACACACAAAACACACACACACATATATATATATAATATATATATATATATATAATATTATAATATATTATATATATATATATATAAAATATATATATATATATATATATATTTTACATATATACACCCCACACACACCACACACACAAAACACACATTATATTATATAAAATAAAATATAATATATATATATATATATATATATATATATATAATATACATATATATAACACATATATACATAAAACACACACACACACATAGACACACACACACACACACACACAACACACACACACACACCATATATATATATATATAATATATATATATATATATATATATATAGATATAATATTATATACATACACAATATCTGTATATATATGTATATATGTGTGATATATATGTATATATATATATATATATATATAATATATATATATATATATATATATATATATATATAAAAATATATATAATATATATATATAATATATATAATAATAATATATATATACATATATAAATATATATATATACATATATAAATATATATATACATATATAAATATATATATATACATATATAAATATATATATACATATATAAATATATATATATATGTATATCTTCTTCTTTTAACGGTAGGTTCATGTATGAGCCCCCCGTGGTCACAGCATGATACTTAGTATTTTCATGTTGTGATGCTTTTTGGAGTGAGTACGTGGTAGGGTCCCCAGTTCCTTTTCCACGGAGAGTGCCGGTGTTTCCCTTTTTTTTTTTTTTTTTAGGTAATCATTCTCTCTATTTATCCGGGCTTGGGACCAGCACTGACTTGGGCTGGCTTGCCCGCACAGTGGCTAGATAATGACAGCTCAATCTAATCTAGGTGATTATAATGGATGACGATGATGGTGATGGATGATGGGATGAGGATGATAGTAATATGTTCATGATGATGATGATGATAGCAATGTTAGTGCTGTTGCTTTATAATTATGAGATAATGATGAAAGGAAAAAAAGGAGGATGGTGTGAGGATGAGGGTGAGGATGGTGATAATAGTGAAGAGAAATAAACATAACGTAATATGACCAACAAGAAG
>NW_023638730.1:0-12726 GCF_015228065.2 Penaeus monodon
ACGTCTTTTTTAGTACACTCTCAAAAGCTATATTCGCTAGATTTTGCCGCTTTTATTCGATTTTGGGAATGTTTTTTATACCTTTTATATTTATATTGGACACAATTCCTTATTATCATCATCATTATCATGATTATCATCATTATTATCGTTACATCTCAAAATTATTATCTCATTATCATCATTATCATCTATTGAATTCATTATTGCATTTTTATCATTATTGGCAATTGTTCTTTATTATTATTCATTATTTCATGAGTTATAGTATTATTTTTCAATAATACTAATTTAAACCCCAACAATAATAATATAATAACAATAATAATAACAAATAACGATTTTATAATAATAATTTATCATTATTTCATTAGTATCGTTTATTCTGAATAATTACTATATAATAATTATTTTCAATTATACTAATACAAATAATAATAATGTAATAATAACAATAATAATAAATAATAATATTATACCACTAGCATTATTATATTATACTTATACTTAATATTATTATTGATTATTACGATATAATAGATTTTTGCAATGATCTAATAATAAGATAATAATAATAAATAATAATAATAATAATATAATATAATAATAATAATAATATATAATATATAATAATAATAAAATAATAATTTTATATATGTCAAATGTTATTCTAAAATTACCTTTATCTCACTATTATCATCATTATATATAATTAATACAATTATGGTAATTATTATCATATTACCCTAATAATTGCGAAATCACAAGAAATCGAAAAACGTCTCTTTTTATACACTTCTCATTAAGCTATATTTCGATAATTTGCCGTTTTTCACTTTTGAATGTTTTTTCCTATATTTTTTATAATATTCACAATACTGTTATAACACGTCCTTTTTATAGTAATCTCAAAGGCTATATTTCGCTAATTTTGCCGCTTTTCGATTTGGAATTTTTTCTTATACCTTTTTTATATTAATATGGAACAATTCTGTAATTATCACTCATTATCATGATTATATTATTACGTATATTCAATAATCTCATTACACATATATATATATATCATATTCAATTATTATCATATTATGCAATTTTATATTATTATTGCAATTATTGGTTTATGTATATTTTTGTATAATAATATAATAACCACAACAAATAATAATAATAAATAATAATAACAATAATAAAATATTAAAATAATTTACACTCATTATCTCATTAGTATCTTATTAGTAATTATTATTTTTATAATAATTATTTTTTTGCATTATACTACCAGTTCAAATAATACTAATATAATAATAACAATATAATACTAATACACTATTATAACCCCTACATTATTATTTATTATACTTATATACTTATTATTATTATTGTTATTTTACAGATTAATAGATTTTTTTGGGCATGATCTAAATAATTAAGATAATAGTAATATAAATAATAATAATAATAATAAATAATAATACTAATAATAATATAATATTAATAAATAATATAATAATAATAATAATAATATAATTTTTAATAATATTCCAAACTGTTTATCAAAATTCTCTTTATTCTCACTTTTATCTCATTATTGTTATGATTATACAATTTCTGGTCATTTATTATCATTATTACCCTAATATTGCCGAATCACCACGAAATCGAAAAACGTCCTTTTTTAGTACACTCTCAAAAGGCTATATTTCGCTAGATTTGGCCGCTTTTTTCGACTTTTGGGAATGTTTTCTTATAGACCTTTTTTTATATTATATATGGACACAATTCCCTGTTATTATCATCATCATTATCAAATGAAAAAAAATTAGCATCATTATTATCTTTATCATCATCATTATCATCATTATCATCCATTATCATCATCATTATCCTCATTATTGCAATTATTATCATCATTATTGCAATTGTTATCCTTATTATTGCAATTTATTGGAGTTATAGTATATATTTTTGCAATAATCTAATAACCCAACAATAATAAATAGTAATAACAATAAAATAACAAATAATAACGATTTTATAATATAATTTATATCATTATCTTCATTAGTATCGTTAATACTGTAATTATTACTGTTATATAATTTATTTTTTTGGCAATTATCCTACCGTACAAATATATAATGATAATAATAACAATAATAATACTAATAACAATATTATAACACTACATTATTATTATTATCTTATATTATTAATAAATATTATTACAGATATAATAGAATTTTTTGGCATTTGCATATATATAGAATGTATATATAATATATAATAATATAATAATAATTATAATAATATAATAATAATATATATATAATAATACATATAATTTTAATATATTCAATTATCAAAATTCCTATTATTCTCATTTTATCAATATCATATTTTTTATATTAATAATTTAGTATTATTTCATTATTACCCTAATAATTGCAAATACACCAAAGAAATCGAATAAAAATAACTTTTAGTACACTACATAATAAGCTATATTTCTAATTTTCCTTTTACTTTTTGGGAATGTTTTTCTTATACATTTTTATAATTATATATGAACAATCCTATATATATCAATATCAATATTAATCAATCATTATTATCGTTATCATCATCATTATATATTATCTCATTATCATATCATTATCATCATTTTTGGCAATTGATTTCATATTATTGCAATTATAATTAATATTAATTATTGGAGTTATAGTAATAATTTTTGCAATAATACTAATAACCACACATAAAAATAGTAATAACCAAAATAATAACAATAATACGATTTTATATAAATAAAATTTTATATCTATCTTCTTAGTATCGTTTTACTGTAATTATTACTGTTTATATAATATTTTTGCATTGATACTACCAGTACAATAATAATAATGAAATAATAACAATAATAATCTAAGAACAATATGATAACCACTAGCCTTATTATTATTATACTTATACTTCTTATTTATTATTGTTATTATTACGGATATAAATAGATTTTTGGGGCAATGATACTAGATAATGTAAGATAATAGTAATAATAATAATAAATAATAATAATAATCATAAGAATAATAATAATAATATAATAATAATATAATTTTTTAATCATATTCAAATGTTATCAACATCTCTTTTTTTCACTTTTATCATCATTTTGTTATGATTAAATACAATTCTGGTAATTATTATCATTTATACCTACATATGCCGAAATCCACCAAAGAAATCGAAAAACGTCCTTTTTTAGTACACTCCTCAAAGGCTTATATTTCGCTAGATTTTGCCGCTTTTTCGACTCTTGGAATTTTTTTCTTATAACCTTTTTATATTATATATGTACCAAATTCCTGTCATTATCATCATCATATCATGATGTATCATCATTATTTCGTTATCATCATCATTATCAAATCCATTATCATCATCAGTTATCATCATTATTGCAATTATTATCATCATTATTGCACTTGTTTCATTATTATTGCAATTATTGGAGTTATGTATATATTTCTCAAACTGCAATAATACTATACCACAACAATAATACTAGTAAATAACAATAATAATAACAATAATAAAGATTTATAATAATAATTTATATCATTACTCATTAGTATCGTTTTTACTGTAATTATACTGTTATAAATATTATTTTTGCAATTATACTACCCGGTACAAAATAATAATAATGATAATAATAACAATAATAATACTAATAACAATATTATAACCACTAGCATTATTATTATTATTATTATACTTATTATTATTATTGTTATTATTACAGATATAATAGATTTTTTGGCAATGATACTAATAATTAAGATAATAGTAATAATAATAATAATAATAATAATTAATAATAATAATAATATGATAAATTTAATATATAATAATATAATAATATAATAATTTTAATAATATTCAAATGTTATCAAATTCTCTTTATTCTCACTTTTATCATCATTATGTTATGATTAATACATTCTGGTAATTATTATCATTATACCCTAATAATTGCCGAATCACCAAAGAAATCGAAAAAACGTCATTTTGGAGTATACTCTCAAAAGGCTATATTCGCTTATTTTGCCGCTTTTCGACTTTTGGGAATTTTTTCTTATACCTTTTTTATATTTATATATGGACACATACCTGTTATTATCATCATCATTATCATGATTATCTCATTATTATCGTTATCATCATCATTATCATCTTATCATCATTATCATCATCATTATCATCATTATTGCAATTATTATCATCATTATTCAATTGTTATCATTATTATTGCAATTATTGGAGTTAGTATATATTTTTGCAATAATACTAATAACCACAACAATAATATAGTAATAACAATAATAATAACAATAATAACGATTTTATAATAATTATTTATATCATTATCTTAATTAGTATCGTTATTACTGTATTATTACTGTTATATAATTATTTTTGCAATTATACTACCAGTACAATAATAATAATGATAATAATAACAATAATTACTAATAACAATATTATAACCACTAGCATTATTATTATTATACTTATACTTTTATTATTATTGTTATTATTACAGATATAATAGATTTTTTTGGCATGATACTATAATTAAGTATATTAATAATAATAATATAATAATATAATAATAATAATAATATTTAATTTTAATAATATTTAAATGTTATCAAAATTCTCTTTATTCTCACTTTTATCATCATTATTGTTATGATTAATACAATTCTGGTAATCATTATCATTATTACCCTAATAATTGCCGAAATCACCAAAGAAATCGAAAAACGTCATTTTGGAGTATACTCTCAAAAGGCTATATTCGCTATATTTTTGCCGCTTTTTCGACTTTTGGGAATGTTTTTCTTATACCTTTTTTATATTATATATGGACACAATTCTCTTATTATCATCATCGTTTCTCATGATTATCATCATTATTATCGTTATCATCCATACATTATCATCATTATCATCATTATCATCATCATTATCATCATTATTGCAATTATATCATCATTATTCCATTGTTATCATTATTATTGCAATTATTGGAGTTATAGGTATATAATTTTTGCAATATACTATAACCACAACAAATAATAATAGTAATAACAATAATAATAACAATAATAACGATTTTATCATAATATTTATATCATTTCTTAATTAGTATCGTTATTACTGTATTATTACTGTTATAAGTAATATTTTTGCAATATAACTACCAGTACAAATAAATTATGAAATAATACCAATAATAATGCTAATAACAATATTAATACCACTAGCATTATTATTATTATCTTATACTTATTATTATTATTGTTATTATTACAGATATAATATATTTGTGGCAATTATGTACCTAATATTAAGATAATAGTAATAATAATAATAAAATATAAATAATCATAATAATAATCAACATCATAATAATAATTATAATAATCATAATAATAATAATAATAATTAATAATGATAATAATAATAATACTAATTTTAATAATATTCAAATGTTACAAAAATTCTCTTTTTCCCTCACTTTTTTATCATCCATTATTGTTATGATTAATACAATTCTGGAAATTATTATCATTATTACCCTAATAATTGCCGAAATTCACCAAGAAATCGAAAAAACTTCATTTTGGAGTGATACTCTCAAAAGGCTATATTTCGCCTAGGTTTTGCCGCTTTTTTCGATTTGGGAATGTGTTTTTCTTATACCTTTTTTATATTAAATATGGACAACCATTCCTCTTATTATCCATCATCGTTATATGATATCATCATTATTACGTTATCATCATCATTATCATCATTATCATCATGATCTCATCATTATCAGCATTATTGCAATTATTATCATCATTATTGAATTGTTATCATTATTAATTCAATTATTGTAGTTATAGTATATATTTTTTGCAATAATACTAATACCACAACAATAATACTAGTAATACAATAATAATAACAATGATAACGATTTTATAATAATTATGTTTTTATATCATTATCTTATTTAGTATCGTATTACTGTATTATTATGTTATAATAATTATTTTTGCAATTATACACCAGTAACAAATATTAATATGATAATAATAACATAATAATGCTAATACAATATTATAACCACTAGCATTATTATCATTATACTTATACTTATTATTAATTATTGTTATATTACGGATATAATAGATTTTTTGGCAATTATACTAATAAATTAAGATAATAGTAATAATAATATATAAATATTAATAATAATAATAATAATATACTAATAATATAATAATAATAATATAATAATATATGATAATAATAATATAATTAATTTTATAATATTCAATGTTATCAAAATTCTCTTTATTTCTCACTTTTAATCATCATTATTGTTATGATTAATACAATTCTGGTAATTATTATCATTATTACCCTAATAATTGCCGAAATCACCAAAGAAATCGAAAAAAACGTCATTTTGGAGTATACTCTCAAAAGGCTATATTTCGCTAGATTTTGCCGCTTTTTCGACTTTTGGGAATGTTTTTCTTATACCTTTTTTATATTATATATGGACACAATTCCTCTTATTATCATCATCGTTATCATGATTATCATCATTATTATCGTTATCATCATCATTATCATCATTATCATCATTATCATCATCATTATCATCATTATTGCAATTATTATCATCATTATTGCAATTGTTATCATTATTATTGCAATTATTGGAGTTATAGTATATATTTTTGCAATAATACTAATAACCACAACAATAATAATAGTAATAACAATAATAATAACATAATAACGATTTTATAATAATTATTTATATCATTATCTTAATTAGTATCGTTATTACTGTAATTATTACTGTTATAATAATTATTTTTGCAATTATACTACCAGTACAAATAATAATAATGATAATAATAACAATAATAATGCTAATAACAATATTATAACCACTAGCATTATTATTATTATACTTATACTTATTATTATTATTGTTATTATTACAGATATAATAGATTTTTTGGCAATTATACTAATAATTAAGATAATAGTAATAATAATAATAATATATAATAATAATAATAATAATAATAATAATAATAAATAATATAATAATATATAATGTAATAATAATATATAATTTTAATAATATTCAAATGTTATCAAAATTCTCTTTATTCTCACTTTTATCATCATTATTGTTATGATTAATACAATTCTGGTAATTATTATCATTATTACCCTAATAATTCGCCGAAATCACCAAGAAATCGAAAAAACGACATTTTTGGGAGTATACTCTCAAAAGGCTATTATTTTCGCCTAGATTTTGGCCGCTTTTTTCGAAGACTTTTGGGAATTTTTTTCTTATACCTTTGTTTATATTATATATGGACACACAATTCCCTCTTATTATCGATCATCGGTTTTAGAGACCATGATTATCATCATTATACGTTTATCATCACATTATCATCATTATCACATTATCATCATCTTATCATCATTAGTGCATTATTATCATCGTTATTGCATTGTTATCATTATTATTGCAATTATTGGAGTATATTATAATTTTTTTGCAATAATACTATAACCACAACAATAATATAGTAATAACAATACTAAAAGATTTTATAATAATTTCATTTATATCATTATCTTAATTAGTAATCGTTTATTACTGTAATTATTTACTGTTATAATAATTATTTTTGCAATTATACTAACCGTACAATAATCATAATGATAATAATAACAATAATAATGCTAATAACATATTATAACCACTAGCATTATTATTAATTTCTCATACTTAGTATTATTATTGTTTTATTATTACAGATATATAGATTTTTTTTTCAATTATCTAATAATTAAGATAATGTAATAGATAATAATAATAATAATATAATAATAATAATATAATAATATAATAATAATAATAATGATAGTAATAATATAATAATTTTAATATATTCAAATGTTAATCAAAATTCTCTTTAATTCCACTTTTAAATCATTACAAAATTATTGTTATGTTAATAACAATTCCTGGTATTATTATCATTATTACACTAAATAATTGCCGAAATCACCAAGAGAAATCGAAAAAACCGTCATTTGAGTATACTCTCAAAAGTCTATAGTTTCGCTAGATTTTGCCGCTTTTTTTTTTTTCGACTAACATTTGGGAATGTTTTTCTCTCCTTTTTTATATTATAATAGGTGGACACAATTCCTCTTATTATCACTCATCGTTATCATGAATTATCATCATATTATCGTTATCAAAATACCACATCACAAATTATCATCATTATCATCATTTCTCTCATTATCATCATTATTGGCAATTATTATCATCAGTATTGTCAATTGTTATCATTATTATTGCAATATTGGAGTTTAGTATATATTTTTGTCAATAATCTACTAACCACAACTATATAAATCGTAATAACATATATAACATATAATAACGAGTTTAATAATATTATTTAATGTCTTATCTTTAATTAGTATCGGTTATTAACTGTAATTATTACTGTTATAAATAATTAGTTTTTGGTCAATTATACTACCCAGTACAAATAATAATATGATAATAATATAAAAAGTATAATCTAATACATATTATAACCACTGTAGCATTATTATTATTAATCTATACTTATATTAATTATTGTGTATGATTACAGATATAATAGATGTTTTGGCAATTATACTAATAATTAAGATACAGTAATAATAATAATATACATAATAATATAAAATAATAATAATAATAATAATAATAATAATTAATAATAATGATAATAATAATAATATATTTTAATAATATTCAAATGTTATCAAAATCTCATTATTCTCACTTTTATCATCATTATTGTTAGGATTAATACAATTCTGGTATTATTTCATTATTACCCTAATAATTGCCGAAATCACCAAAGAATCGAAAACGTCATTTAGGAGTATAACCCTCAAAAGGCTATATTTTCGCTAGATGTGCCGCTTTTTTCGACTTTTGGAATGTTTTTTCCTTATACCTTTTTTTATATATATATTGACACATTCTCTTATTATCATCACGTTTATCATGAGTATCTATTATTATCGTTATCGCATCATCATATCATCATTTATCATCCATTATCATCACATTTCATCATTATTGCAATTATTATCATCATTATTTGCAATTGTTATCAATTATTTTGCAATTATTGGGTTATAGTATAATTTTGCATAATATAAATTAACCAACAACAATAATAATAGTAATATACCATAATAATAACAATAATAACGATTTTATAATAGATTATTTATCATTATCTTAATTAGTATCGTTATTCTGTAATTATTACTGGTTTATACTAATTATTTGTTTTGCAATTATAGCTACCATATCAAATAATAATAATGATAATAATAACAATAATACTGCTAATAACAATATTATAACCACTAGCATAGTATTATTATACTTATACTTATTATTATTAATTGTTATTATTAGCAGATATAATAGATTTGTTGGCAATTTATCCTAATATTAAGATAATAGTAATAATAATAATACTAATAATAATAATTAATAATAAGAATAATAATATAATATGATAATAATAGATAATAATAATTTAATAATCTCAAGATGTTTTTCAAATTCTCGTTATTCTCACTTTTATCATCATTATTGTTGATTTAAGGTACAAATTCTGGTATTATTATCAATTATTCCCCCTAATATTGTCCGAATCACCAAATAATTCGAAAAAAACGTCATTTTGTGAGTATATCTCAAAAGGCTAGATTTCGCTAAGATTTTGTCCGCTTTTTCGACTTTGGGAATGTTTTCTTATACTTTTTTTATATTATATTGGACACAATTCCTCTTATTATCATCGTCGTTATCATGATTATCATCAGTATTTCGTTTATCATCACATTTTCTCATTATCCTCATTATCATCATCATTATCATCATTATTGCAATTATTAATCATCGGATTGCAATTGTTATCATATATTGCATTATTGAGTTTATAGTATATCTTTTTTTGCAATAGATACTAATAACCACAACAATAATAATAGTAATAAACATAATTAATAAACATAATAACGATTTTATAATAATTATTTATATCATTATCTTAATTAGTATGTTATTAAACTGTAATTCTTACTTGTTATAATAATATTTTTTGCACTTTACGACCAGTACAAATAATAATAATGATAATAATAACAATGACTATGCTAATAAACAATATTATAACCACTAGCATTATTATTATTTCTTATACTTATTATTATTATTTGTTATTATTATCAGAATATAAATCAGATTTTTTGGCAATTAATACAATAATTTAGAAATTAGTAATAGAATAAGTAATAATAATAATAATAATAATAATAATAATAATAGATAATAATGATAATAATAATATAAATTAATATTTATATAATATTCAACATGTTATCAAATTCTCTTATCTCACTTTTTAATCATCATTATTGTTATGATTAATACAATTCTGGTAATTATTAGCATTATTACCCTAGGAATATTGCCGAAATCACCACAGAAATCGAAAAAACTTCATTTTGGTGAGTATACTCTCAAGAGGCTATATTTTCGCTAGATTTTGCCGCTTTTTCGACTTTTGGATATGTTTTTCTTATACCTTTTTTATATTATATATATGGACACAATTCCTCTTATTTCATCATCGTTATCATGATTATCATCATTAGTTTATCTTATCTCATCTTATCATCATATCATCGATTATTCATCATCATTAATCCATAATATATATTATTATATCATCATTATCATATTATCATCATTATTATCAAATCTTTATTTCATCATTATCATCATTATTTTATTAATACATTCTGGTATTGCAATTATTATCATCATTAATGCAATTTCCGATATTAAATGAAATCGATAAAATACGTATATTTGAGTATGAATATACTAAAGCATCAACATAATTATTGTAATTATACGAATAATATAGAAATAGATTTTTAACATTTTTATATATTATTAATGTATCTATTCTTATTATACTTACTTATATATTATTTTTAATTATCACCATCAATAATATATGATAATACATAATATTATCAATATTAATAATTATACATATATAATTTATATTATTATTAATTATATTTTATTATTTTATTATTCAATATAATAATTTTTGAATTATACTATAATAAGATAATGTAATAATATAATAATTAATAATTATATATAACAATAATATAATATATAATAAAAATGTAATAATATATATATTTTCTAATATTTCAATTTATCAAAATTATTATTTATTTATCTCAATTTTATATTAATCATTTGTATTTATATTATTATTTATCTAATAATCTTATCATCATATTATCATCAATATCATATCATATTATCATATAATCATTTTAGTTATCATTATTATGTATTATTTATAATTTTCATTTTCGATTGATGATTAATTAACTATTAATAATAATAATACAAATTAAATTATTTATATCATTTTTATTATGTATTTATATCTTATTATCTTTATATAATATTATTGCATTATATACATCACATATATATATATTAATAATTATATCATTAATCAATTATACATATTATTAATTTTATTTATTAATATATTATTTTATATAAATAATAAATTTTTTCAATATAATAATAATAATAATAAAATAATAAGATTTATAATAATTAATTATATATATATAATTATAATGTTAATAATTAATATTAATGTTAATAATATTATTTTCAAATTATATAATCATACAATAATAATAATATAATATATAATAATATGTAATAACAATATTTAACTATAATTATTATATTATATTATTAAATATTTGTTATTTACAGTATTATTTCTAATTTGGCAATTTCCTATTACTTAAGTTATATAATTATATATAAATAATAAATCTATATCAATTATAATAATATATATCATTATAATATATATATCATATAATATTTATATATTAATATATCAAATTCTCTTTATTCATTTTATCATCATTATTTGTTATTTATACAATTATGATTATTATATAATTATCTAATAATTGCAAAACACAATAAATGAAAACAATTTGATATACTTTAAAGTATATTATCTAATTTTCAATTTTCATTTTGAGAATATTATTTCTATAATTTTTATATATTATATATGACACATTCATTAATTATATATTATATATATATATCTTATTACGATATATATCATTACATATTATATATTACATATCTATATATTATTGCAATTATTATCATATTATTGCAATTGTTGCATTATTATTCAATTATTGGATTATAGTAATATATTTTGCAATAATATAATAATCAAACAATAATAATATAATAACAATAATAATAACAATAATAACGATTTTATAATAATTATTTATATCATTATCTTAATTAGTATCGTTATTCTGTAATTATTACTGTTTAAATAATTATTTTTGCATTATACTACCAAGTACAAATAATAACAATGATAATAATAACAATAATAATGCTAATAAACAATTTATTAACCACTAGCTTATTATTATATAAATTATACG